>NW_026896190.1:0-20430 GCF_033153095.1 Gastrolobium bilobum
TGTTTATGTTATGTTTCTGCTTCGACTAGGATTACGTATTGCTTTTGCAGCACGATTCTCAGATGCTCCTCGTGCTTCCTGCTTGCTCTTTGAGTATATCAATATGTCATCGATAAACACGACAACAAATTGATCCAGATAAGGTTTGAATATTTGATTCATATACCCCATGAACACTGCTGGGCATTTGTCAGTCCGAAAGGAATGACCAGGTACTCGTAGTGCCCGTATCTTGATCTGAATGCTGTCTTCGGAACGTCTTCCGGCTTGATCCGGTCTTGATGATATCCTGATCGGAGATCGATCTTTGAAAATACTCTTGCACCTCTCAGCTGATCAATTAAGTCCTCAATACGAGGCAGTGGGTACTTGTTCTTCACAGTAACCTTGTTGAGCTGTCGGTAATCCGTGCATAGTCTCATTGACCCGTCCTTCTTCTTTACAAATAATATTGGCGCTCCCCATGGAGACACACTGGGTCTGATAAAATTTTTCTTTATTAAGTCTTCCAATTGCTTCTTTAATTCCACAAGTTCAAGTGGTGACATACGGTAGGGCGCAATTGAAATTGGCCCAGTTCCCGGTACTAGCTCAATTGAAAATTGTACCTCTCGTTCTGGAGGGAAATTGGTGATATCATCGGGAAAAACATCCTCAAACTCCTTAACCACTAGAATGTTGGACAGTGGTATCTCTTCCTTCCTCCAAGAGTTCCATCATCATCATGGAGCATTCTTCCTGTCAGGCGCTGAGTTTTCTTCCGCTCCTTCTTTGCCGATAATCAAACTGCGATTGCTGCAGTCAATCACCACTCGCTGCTTGGCGAGCCAGTCCCATCCCTAGAATCACATTGATCTTCTCTAGTGGGAGGACTATGAAGTCCTGTTTGTACTTCTTTCCTTCATAGATAAATGCGACGTCTCTACATAGTAGGTACGCCTTAGCAACTTTTCCCGTCGCGGTCATGATCCGCATAGGTACTTGCAGTCTATCAGTAAATAAATCGTACGGTGGACAGTTCTTGACATAGTGTCCTTCTTTTCCACACTTGTAGCAGTTTGGGGTTCCACTTAGACAGTTACCGTAATGGGGCTTCTTGCATTTTGGACAGTTCGGAGGTTTGTTGTTGTGGCTGTTGTTTCCCCGGTAGTTTCCGGGTCTCTTGAACTTGTTGTCATCTCGCCTGGGCTGCCAGGGCTTTCCTCCGTTGTTTCCTCGCCATGGTCCAGTCTTTCCTTTATAACCATTCCTGCTAGCTTCCACGGGTTTCTTCTGTTGGCCAATAGCTTCCACTCTTCTGCATCGATTGATTAGGGTTGCAAAGTCACATGGGTCGTTGCCGGCTACTAGCTCAGCAATTCTAGGATTCAGACCCCTTTGAAACTTCGCCATCAGAAAGTCTGGTAAAGGCATTGCTCCTCTGTATGTTGCCAATCTTAGTAACTCATTAAACTTAGCATGATACTGGTCCACCGTCATCGTTCCTTGAACCAGTTTGTCAAATTCTCCTTGTTTACTATCCCGGATTAACATCGGAAAGTATTTCTCCAAGAACATTTCCTCGAACACGGCCCAAGTTATAACCGCATTCTGCATTTCCAACGATTGGGACGCATTCACCCACTAGTGGTGAGCATCTCCTTCCAGCATGTACGTCGAGAATAGCACCTTCTGATCGTCGGTGCATTGAATAACTCGAAAAATCTTGTCCATTGCTTGCAGCCATTGTACAGCTGCCATTGAGTCAGGACTTCCTTGAAAGGAGGGTGGTTTGTGCTTTCTAAACGTCAACAGTAGTCCTTGGTTATCTTGACCTGCCGCACCGTTTCCTGGAGGAGGTCGGGGTCCTTCACCATGACCCCCGGCTCCTGTTCCCGAGCCGCTTGCTCCGTTATTGTTTGCATTAGCATTTGGGTTCCTTCTGATCTCATTCATTATATTCTGAAACATATCTCCCGTGTTGGTTTGTAATTGGGTGATGGTGTCCCGCAACGTGTTAATTTGTCCTTGTATATCTTGCGTAGGGGTTCTTCGTGGAGGCATCTTGCTGTACATAGATACAGCAAATGGTTAGTGTTCCATCCTAATCCGAAATTTTGCTCTGATACCATAAATGTAACACCCCAAATGTGGAAATACATATAGGGTGCACCTTCATCATGCATTCAACGCGCGGAAGTCTAAATTTAAACTTTACGAATGCAAATATCAGAGTGCGGAATGGAAACACATAACCATACTTATTCCATATAAAATTAAAAGCGTTAAGACGTCAATACAAAATAAATAACACTAAACATTATTTAATGTAATCCCAAAAAGATTAACTAATCATAAATAAAAACATAATTTATGCCGCATCATAAGCCCAGTCATAATGTGGTTGTGGTTCCTCTAGCCATTGTGTACTTAGTGCTTCATCGAAATCATAATGTGGAAAAGCTTCTATTAATAATTTCATAGCCTCAGTCCATAGGCCTCTATCTGTTAGATCCTTTAGTTTCTCTTCCCAGGTAGGTGGAGTTTCTTCTTCTTTACGTACCAGTCTCTTACCCTTTCTTTCTCACATAACTTTCTTATTACTTTCTTTCATCTTTTCCTGAAATGGGTGGTCAAGGGGGGGTGAGATTTTGGGGAAAATCTCAGTAAGGTTCACAGCTGAAGCATTCTCCAACTATGACGCTTACTCTTGCAACAGTTTATAATAACAATACAAAATGGAACATTTAACATCATCATATAAAAATATCATGCCATCATCATCATCATCATATTCCTGCCGGCTTTTACGGACTTACGGAGATACCCAGAGTCCTCGTCAGGTTGCAACTGGAGTATCAGTGCACAGGCCAACATTTAATAGCATGGTTTTAAGTTTCAAAAATATCATAATCACATAATGTAAAGCACTATAAACATATTGCAGTCATACCATAACTTATCATAGTTTCATAATGGTGGCATACATAGAGAGATTACTTCAACAACTGTAAACACTTACAGTACTTGTCGTTCTTTACTTGTATACTTTCAACTTTTGATCTCTTTACTTGCCTGTTTGCTCCCTTGACTCCCTAACATCATCATATCATCTTTTAGTAACTTATATAACATTCAACATTTGTGTTTTATCCATGTATAGGTCTCGGCTTTGCAGGTTTAATTACCTAGAGGAGTTGTTTTGCTTACTTACCCACTTGTGTAGGTTTTAGGACATTACTAGGTCATCATAACACTTAATAGAATTATTAAAGATTTCATTCTAGGCATGTATAGGTTCGGCCACCATAGATAAACATCTAGGAATATAATTTTTAAAACATGCTTTCAATTATATTATTAACTTAACATGGTTAGATCCTTTCAACATTAATCAAATAAAACCTCTTTTAGCTACATACCATTCGGCCTTATTGCCCTAAAATACCTAAGGGATTACTTCTAAAACATGCTTCTAACATTATTGATAATTTATCATATTTAAATCCTAGAGCATCATTCAAAACATCATCTTATATATTCGGCCAACTAAGGTTATGATCATGCAAAATTGATTTAGAACCTAGGCTACTAAACATGCTAGTCTAACATCATCATTTCATCATCTTTCATATCATTTAAACATCTCTTCATGCTTATAATTATCATACATGGTTTGGCCTTCTAGGGATCATGTACTTAGGATATCACTTTCATGCTTTTACATGTCATTCCTAACCAAGAAGGTTCATAGGCTTACCTTTGATGATGATCAACGACTTAAGGAAACACTTCTTGACCTTTGACTACTTTGAATCTTCTTGAATGAACTTCCTTCCTCCTTGAACATACAAGGCCGCAAGCTTAAAGAGAGGAGAAGAGGGATTTTCTTGCTTAGAGATGAAGGGTTCTTTGGTGGAATTATTAGGAAGAAGGACTAAGATCCAGGCTTGTATTTGATCTTGGAACAATTAGGTATTTCTCAGTAACACACTCACCATTTCGAAGCATTCATGGACTTCACAAAATGAACTAAACTCTTTGTTCTTTCCTTTGGTAGTGTCGCGGCTATAGAGGGAAAAAGGAGAGACTAAAGCTTGTTCAAATAGGCAACCTAGAAGCCTTGCCATTACTTGATTGCTGGTAGGTTTCGATCACATTAAATGAGAGTAAGATGGTGATTTGTTGTCATAGGTTAGATTGCTTAATTTAGGGACAAGAACATGATGTCAATTTCCTTGATTAAGGAAATTTAGTGATTGCTTGATTTAAGGAATTGATGATGTGTGACTAATCGTCATTAAAAGTTGCTCCCTTGATTTAAGGGATTGATGAGGTGTGACTAATCGTCATAAAGGTTGCTTCCTTGATTTAAGAAACAGAATTATTTGATTGATTGACATATTGTCATCAATTTGCTTGATTTAGGGAAAGTGATTGACTACTAATCATCATAATCCTAACTTCCTTGTTTAAAGGAATTTGACTGGCTTGACTTAAGGAAATTCGATTTGCATTTAATGGCTTGAAAATCAAATAAAATCAAATTCATTTCCTACACCTAGGCCGCGGATTTTAAATGCTTGGAAGGAAAAGATTTCCTTTAATTTTGGACCATGATTTATTCCTTAAGATTATGGACCTTTAACCTATTAACCTGACCTAATTTGTGCCTATTTTTCCATGATTTTATGACACTTTAAATTGACTTCTTAGAGCTTGTTTTCTCTAGTAAAACCGTGGGCTTCTTGCTTGTAGGGAAAGAATTCTAATTAAATTCCTAGTCATATAGTACTTCTTTAGGTTTATTATGTCATGGCCTTACTTTGGGCTTTAACTTGATTTGGGTTTCATTTACCTTATTGGACTTTACTTTATCATATAGAGCTTTCTTTGTATCACTTGGACTTGTCCATATTAAATGGAATTAAAACTTCCTTTGTTGGGTTATACTTTGATCCATGAATTCATTGGATCCCTAATGCTTATGTCTTTGGTCCATTGGACCCATACTTCTAATTTACTTAATCATAAACTATTTCATCTGAAATGTCTCGGTTATTAATTATCATAATTCTTCATTAATCATGATACAATATTTAGGGTTGTTATATGCGTTAATGTGTGAAATTCTCCTTGGAAATGGCTACTATGTAGAGATTCAGGTGTTATGAAGCATAAGAGGATTGATCCATGATGTAGGTCTCTTGGAAATCTCAAAGAATGAATATCGTAATTTAAATGGCCTAATTACTAGTGGATGTTGTAATGCATTGTGAATAATACCTAATGGCCTGATGGCCAGTATACCTATTCTGATGAATAAACAGATGATAATCCAGTGATGGTCTAAGTGCCAGTATACATATATAGGTATGTACACCTTGTGATGGCCTGAGCGCCTAATCCAGTGATGGTCTAAGTGCCAGTATACATATCCAGGTTAATCTATATTGCGGTACAATTTAGTATTAAAATATTTTTATAAAAATTATTTCTAACAAGTGTATTAAGAACAAGAACTAATTAAGCAGTGGCGTGGATGCTCTCGAACAAGGACATCCCTACTTTTAAGAATAAAAAATGACATTGTTAAATATAACTAAAGAAAAAAGCCTACGCGTAGAAGTAAAAGGGAGAGACATAAATAGACGTGTAGTAGGAGACTTCTACACAATTGGTGAGACAGAGACATGTTGTGTTCAGGTATAGTTTTATATTTTAAATTAGTTTTCTTCTTCGTATTTAATATTTGTAATTTCTCAAAAAAATTAATATCTTTAAGGAATAACATAAATTGTCAATAATTGTATTAAATGTAGATGTGCGTCTAGATGCACTCCACTTTTTGTTTTGTTAGTGAGTAGGTTAGAGGATCAGTTAGAAATTTAATATATTAGAATATCTATCATTTACTTTGTCTATGCTCTCTTTCATTTATTAGGAAAGAATTGCGTGGAGGACACGTATTCTATTATTTTTGGTATGTTGAAAGGGAAGATTTTTCAAAGGTAAGCACGTGTAACTTTTTTCTATTTCATGTGTTTTGGAGTGTCTTGAACTGTTTGGTATCATAATTTTTTGTTTCAAAGTAAGATTCCCCTTCACATCCCTCAACGACTTTTTCTATGGTAAGGAATGTTACAAAAATGGTATAAATTTTTCGGATTGTATAATTTTTATGGGAATATCTAACGCATGACGCCAAGGAATGAGAGTTATTATCGAATGATGGATTTTGAATATAATTCGTTGTTGCATGACGATGAATGATGGATTTAGAATATAATTCGTTGTTGCATGACAACAAAGAAATGGAAATATCTTATGCATGACGACATGTAAAGGGAAATATCTTACACATGATTTCTGTGTAACCCTTTATCCTATGGTCTGAGAAGTTATGTTATTTATATGTAACCCTTCATCCGATGGCTTCTTTTCATTATTTCTAATAACTTTCGCAAGCAAAAGATTGTAATTTCACTACATAGGAGAATCTGAACTCAAGGTACACGTGAAGACGCATATGTTGTTACAACAAACGAGGCATATCTTTTCTTTGTTATTAATTTAAATAATTGCAATGAAAAATAAAATTATGGTGGTTTTGACTGTAATGTTACATTTTTCAGGAATATAACGCTATGAAGTTTCAAATATGTACGCTTCCGGGAATGTATTTCATTTGATTAAATAATTGTGCATTATGAGTTGGTCTAATTTACTATTATGTGAAAATAATATTAATCTATATTTATTTATTTTCTGAGAATACATATTTTATGGGATTTGGTGCCTGACGGCGATGGATTCAAAGCATGTATTGACATATATAACAAGGCAAATAAAAATGAGCTGAAAAATTAAATGAAACTAGAAGATATGCCTGCCAAAGAGATAAAGGGATATGATGAAGATATGGACAAAATATTATAATACCAGGTTAACCATTGGCTGCAAAAGCACAGTCAAAATTACAGGTAAAGAGAAGCAAATTTATCTTGAGGTAATATTACTTCCAACCTTTTATTAATTGATCTCCTTTTTCATTTTAGGTTAGTTAGAATTGGAACCAAAGTAAAGCTATGTAATATATACAAATTTAGATTGAGGTAAAATTTAGTATTATAATATTTTTATAAAAATTATTTCTAACAAGTGTATTAATAACAAGTATTAACTAAGCAGAGGCATGGATGTTCCCGAACAAGGACAACCCTACTTTCAAGAATAAAAAATGACATTGTTAAATATAATTAAAGAAAAGAGCCTACGCGTAGAAGTAAATGGACGTGTAGTAGGAGATGTCTACAGAATTTGTGAGACAGAGACCTGTTGTGTTCAGGTATAATTTTATATTTTAAATTAGTTTTCTTCTTCGTATTTAATATTTGTAATTTCTCAAAAAAATTAATATCTTTAAGGAATAACATATATTGTCAATAATTGTATTAAATGTAGATGTGCGTCTAGATGCACTCCACTTTTTGTTTTGTTAGTGAGTAGGTTAGAGGATCAGTTAGAAATTTAATATATTAGAATATCTATCATTTACTTTGTCTATGCTCTCTTTCATTTATTAGGAAAGAATATTGCGTGGAGGACACGTATTCTATTATTTTTGGTATGTTGAAAGGGAAGATTTTTCAAAGGTAAGCACGTGTAACTTTTATCTATTTCATGTGTTTTGGAGTGTCTTGAACTGTTTGGTATCATAATTTTTTGTTTCAAAGTAAGATTTCCCTTCACATCCCTCAACGCCTTTGTGTATGGTAAGGTATGTTACAAAAAAGGTGTAAATTTTTCGGATTGTATCATTTTTATGGGAATATGTAACGCATGACGCCAAGGAAGGAGAGTTATTATTGAATGATGGATTTTGAATATAATTCGTTGTTGCATGACGATGAATGATGGATTTAGAATATAATTCATTGTTGCATGACGACAAAGAAATGGAAATATCTTATGCATGACGACATGTAAAGGGAAATATCTTACACATGATTTCTGTGTAACCCTTTATCCTATGGTCTGAGAAGTTATGTTATTTATATGTAACCCTTCATCCGATGGCTTCTTTTCATTATTTCTAATAACTTTCGCAAGCATAAGATTGTAATTTCACTATATAGGAGAATCTGAACTCAAGGTACACGTGAAGACGCATATGTTGTTACAACAAACGAGGCATATCTTGTCCTTGTTATTAATTTAAATAATTGCAATGAAAAATAAAATTATGGTGGTTTTGACTGTAATGTTACATTTTTCAGGAATATAACGCTATGAAGTTTCAAATATGTACGCTTCCGGGAATGTATTTCATTTGATTAAATAATTGTGCATTATGAGTTGGTCTAATTTACTATTATGTGAAAATAATATTAATCTATATTTATTTATTTTCTGAGAATACATATTTTATGGGATTTGGTGCCTGACGGCGATGGATTCAAAGCATGTATTGACATATATAACAAGGCAAATAAAAATGAGCTGAAAAATTAAATGAAACTAGAAGATATGCCTGCAAACATGATAAAGGGATATGATGAAGATATGGATAAAATATTACAAGACCAGGTTAACCATTGGCTGCAAAAGCACAGTCAAAATTACAGGTAAAGAGATGCAAATTTATCTTGAGGTATTATTACTTCCAACCTTTTATTAATTGATCTCCTTTTTCATTGTAGGTTAGTTAGAATTGGAACCAAAGTAAAGCTATGTAATATATACAAATTTAGATTGAGGTACAATTTAGTATTATAATATTTTTATAAAAATTATTTCTAACAAGTGTATTAATAACAAGTATTAATTAAGCAGAGGCATGGATGTTCCTGAACAAGGACAACCCTACTTTCAAGAATAAAAAATGACATTGTTAAATATAATTAAAGAAAAGAGTCTACGCATAGGTGAAAAAGGGAGAGACATAAATGGACGTGGAGTAGGAGACTTCTACACAATTGGTGAGACAGAGACATGTTGTGTTCAGGTATAATTTTATATTTTAAATTAGTTTTCTTCTTCGTATTTAATATTTGTAATTTCTCAAAAAATTTAATATCTTTAAGGAATAACATATATTGTCAATAATTGTATTAAATGTAGATGTGCGTCTAGATGCACTCCACTTTTTGTTTTGTTAGTGAGTAGGTTAGAGGATCAGTTAGAATTTTAATATATTAGAATATCTATCATTTACTTTGTCTATGCTCTCTTTCATTTATTAGGAAAGAATATTGCGTGGAGGACACGTATTCTATTATTTTTGGTATGTTGAAAGGGAAGATTTTTCAAAGGTAAGCACGTCTAACTTTTATCTATTTCATGTGTTTTGGAGTGTCTTGAACTGATTGGTATCATAATTTTTTGTTACAAAGTAAGATTTCCCTTCACATCCCTCATCGCCTTTGTGTATGGTAAGGTCTGTTACAAAAATGGTGTAAATTTTTCGTATTGTATCATTTTTATGGGAATATCTCACGCATGACGCCAAGGAAGGAGAGTTATTATTGAATGATGGATTTAGAATATAATTCGTTGTTGCATGATGACAAAGAAATGGAAATATCTTATGCATGACGACATGTAAAGGGAAATATCTTACACATGATTTCTGTGTAACCCTTTATCCTATGGTCTGAGAAGTTATGTTATTTATATGTAACCCTTCATCCCATGGCTTATTTTCATTATTTCTAATAATTTTCACAAGCATAAGATTTTAATTTCACTATATAGGAGAATCTGAACTCAAGGTACACGTGAAGATGCATATGTTGTTACAAAAAATGAGGCATATCGTGTCCTTGTTATTAATTTAAATAATTGCAATGAAAAATAAAATAATAGTGGTTTTGACTGTAATGTTACATTTTTCAGGAATATAACGCTATGAAGTTTCAAATATGTACGCTTCCGGGAATGTATTTCATTTGATTAAATAATTGTGCATTATGAGTTGGTCTAATTTACTATTATGTGAAAATAATATTAATCTAAATTTATTTATTTTCTGAGAATACATATTTTATGGGATTTGGTGCCTGACGGCGATGTATTCAAAGCATGTATTGACATAAATAACAAGGCAAATAAAAATAAGCTGAAAAATTAAATGAAACTAGAAGATATGCCTGCAAACGTGATAAAGCGATATGATGAAGATATAGACAAAATAATGCAAGACCAGGTTAACCTTTGGCTGCAAAAGCACAATCAAAATTACAGGTAAAGAGATGCAAATTTATCTTGAGGTATTATTACTTCCAACCTTTTATTAATTGATCTCCTTTTTTATTTTAGGTTAGTTAGAATTGGAACAAAAGTAAAGCTATGTCAGATATACAAATTTAGATTGAGGTACAATTTAGTATTATAATATTTTTATAAAAATTATTTCTAACAAGTGTATTAATAACAAGTATTAAATAAGCAGTGGCGTGGATGCTCTCGAACAAGGACAACCCTCCTTTCAAGAATAAAAAATGACATTGTTAAATATAACTAAAGAAAAGAGCCTACGCGTAGAAGAAAAAGGGAGAGACATAAATGGACGTGTAGTAGGAGACTTCTACACAGTTGGTGAGACAGAGACATTTTGTGTTTAGGTATAATTTTATATTTTACATTAGTTTTCTTCTTCGTATTTAATATTTGTAATTTCTCAAAAAATTTAATATCTTTAAGGAATAACATATATTGTCAATAATTGTATTAAATGTAGATGTGCGTCTAGATGCACTCCACTTTTTGTTTTGTTAGTGAGTAGGTTAGAGGATCAATTAGAAATTTAATATATTAGAATATCTATCATTTACTTTGTCTATTCTCTCTTTCATTTATTAGAAAAGAATATTGCGTGGAGGACACGTATTCTATTATTTTTGGTATGTTGAAAGGGAAGATTTTTCAAAGGTAAGCACGTCTAACTTTTATCTATTTCATGTGTTTTGGAGTGTCTTGAACTGATTGGTATCATAATTTTTTGTTTCAAAGTAAGATTTCCCTTCACATCCCTCAACGCCTTTGTGTATGGTAAGGCATGTTACAAAAATGGTGTAAA
This sequence comes from Gastrolobium bilobum, assembly GCF_033153095.1. NCBI lineage: Eukaryota > Viridiplantae > Streptophyta > Magnoliopsida > Fabales > Fabaceae > Gastrolobium > Gastrolobium bilobum. Next base: position 11,060 of record NW_026896190.1, read on the forward strand.
TTTTTCAGTTTGTATCATTTTTATGGGAATATCTAACGCATGACGCCAAGGAAGGAGAGTTATTATTGAATGATGGATTTTGAATATAATTCGTTGTTGCATGACGATGAATGATGGATTTAGAATATAATTCATTGTTGCATGACGACAAAGAAATGGAAATATCTTATGCATGACGACATGTAAAGGGAAATATCTTACACATGATTTCTGTGTAACCCTTTATCCTATGGTCTGAGAAGTTATGTTATTTATATGTAACCCTTCATCCCATGGCTTATTTTCATTATTTCTAATAATTTTCACAAGCATAAGATTGTAATTTCACTATATAGGAGAATCTGAACTCAAGGTACACGTGAAGACGCATATGTTGTTACAACAAACGAGGCATATCTTGTCCTTGTTATTAATTTAAATAATTGCAATGAAAAAAAAAAATTATGGTGGTTTTGACTGTAATGTTACATTTTTCAGGAATATAACGCTATGAAGTTTCAAATATGTACGCTTCCGGGAATGTATTTCATTTGATTAAATAATTGTGCATTATGAGTTGGTCTAATTTACTATTATGTGAAAATAATATTAATCTATATTTATTTATTTTCTGAGAATACATATTTTATGGGATTTGGTGCCTGACGGCGATGGATTCAAAGCATGTATTGACATATATAACAAGGCAAATAAAAATGAGCTGAAAAATTAAATGAAACTAGAAGATATGCCTGCAAACATGATAAAGGGATATGATGAAGATATGGATAAAATATTACAAGACCAGGTTAACCATTGGCTGCAAAAGCACAGTCAAAATTACAGGTAAAGAGATGCAAATTTATCTTGAGGTATTATTACTTCCAACCTTTTATTAATTGATCTCCTTTTTCATTTTAGGTTAGTTAGAATTGGAACCAAAGTAAAGCTATGTAATATATACAAATTTAGATTGAGGTACAATTTAGTATTATAATATTTTTATAAAAATTATTTCTAACAAGTGTATTAATAACAAGTATTAATTAAGCAGAGGCATGGATGTTCCTGAACAAGGACAACCCTACTTTCAAGAATAAAAAATGACATTGTTAAATATAATTAAAGAAAAGAGTCTACGCATAGGAGAAAAAGGGAGAGACATAAATGGACGTGGAGTAGGAGACTTCTACACAATTGGTGAGACAGAGACATGTTGTGTTCAGGTATAATTTTATATTTTAAATTAGTTTTCTTCTTCGTATTTAATATTTGTAATTTCTCAAAAAAATTAATATCTTTCAGGAATAACATATATTGTCAATAATTGTATTAAATGTAGATGTGCGTCTAGATGCACTCCACTTTTTGTTTTGTCAGTGAGTAGGTTAGAGGATCAGTTAGAATTTTAATATATTAGAATATCTATCATTTACTTTGTCTATGCTCTCTTTCATTTATTAGGAAAGAATATTGCGTGGAGGACACGTATTATATTATTTTTGGTATGTTGAAAGGGAAGATTTTTCAAAGGTAAGCACGTCTAACTTTTATCTATTTCATCTGTTTTGGAGTGTCTTGAACTGATTGATATCATAATTTCTTCTTACAAAGTAAGATTTCCCTTCACATCCCTCATCGCCTTTGTGTATGGTAAGGCCTGTTACACAAATGGTGTAAATTTTTCGTATTGTATCATTTTTATGGGAATGTCTCACGCATGACACCAATGAAGGAGAGTTATTATTGAATGATGGATTTAGAATATAATTCGTTGTTGCATGATGACAAAGAAATGGAAATATCTTATGCATGATATAACACCTCACAATTTTAAATCAAGTAATTAAAATATTAAGTGAGCAATCAAGTGATGGATTAGTGAAAATCCTAAAGATTAGGCCAAAATACAAAGAAAGGACAAAACGGTAATTAGCCAACACGCAATCCTAGGAAGATAAAAATTGAGTAGAAGGTCTCAGATGGTAAAAATAACCCTGGAAATGGGTTCAGAACGAAAAGTTGAGTGGACAGGCAAGTTTCAGAAAAATCAGTGAATAGTGTTTTTCGCGGGTAAAAATATTGCGGTCCGATTGCACAGTAAAGCGTGCCGATTGAGTTTTGAGCTCTAGGTTTCAAATATGAGTTATAAGTGGTTTGTTGAGTTAGAAAATATGATTTTGATGAAATTTGATGGAATTGAGTCATTTTGGGAAAAATTGATTAATATTGATTTTCCGGTGTAAAAATACTGTGGTATAATTGTACCGATAAGCGTGAAAATTTTATCAGTATTTTTGGAAAACAAAAATATGACATGAACAAGAAAAATACGTAGGTCATGAATTTATGGTTGAAATTAATGATTTATTTAAAGTTAAATCGCGTGTGGGACCCACCTATGGCTTAAGTGACTTGAAAGTCACATTTTCATGACATTTTCTCTCTCCTCCCTCTTTTCTCTCCCGTGCGTAGCAGCCACCATGGCCAAGGGATTGCTCAAGCTTTCTTTCAACCAAATCCAACGATTTTTGTCTTGAAACTTGTTGGAAAACACCTCCTAAACACATTGGTACCACTCTTGAGCCTTGAAATCGTGTGTGTGAGGAGATCTTGGCCATTTACAGTCACGGTTTTGGGAGGAATTTTTGTGTTCTCGGAGCTTCCAAGTGCTCCAATGGTGGAGTATAGTTAGGAGGAGCCTTGTACCTTCCATTTGGGTGAGTGTTCTTGCATTTTAAACGGTTGATGGTGATGATTTGATTTTGAAAACCTAAACTTTGATATGATGAATAGTGATGTTAGAGAGCTCAATTTGAAAATGTGTATTAGATGATAATGTGTTAGAATGATGTATTAAAGCTAGAAATGCGATGAAATTTATTGGTGAAAATTGATGAATTTAACTTAGAAAAATTTGATGATCATGATTTTGGACTTGTGAATTTTGGTGTTGAGACTTGTTTGATGAATTGTGGCATGATGGTATGATGATATAATAGGTTGTGTGAAGGTTGGAGTGATTAAAATTGAATGGAAATTCCTTGGAATGCCATAGGGTAAAATTCGAACCTTTGAGGAAAAATTGAGGAATTGATGTTGAAAAATGATTTGGATGATGAATTGTGTAGTTATATGGTGCTTAGATGGGTTGTGTTGTGATTGGAGAGTGTTTGAATCAATGGGAAAAGTGAATTGTGTTTAGAGACCTAAATGAGCCCAGAATGAAATATTTCGCAAAACGATGCGTAAATGTCGAAAAATGGAAAAACGACGATTGAACTAGCCTCTAAACAACCTAAGGGAGTGTTATAAAATGAGAAAGAAAATTTAGGAAAATAAATCTCAAATTTACACCTACATGGCCGAACCATCAAGGGAGGATGGGGAGGATTTTTGTGATTTTGCATTTTGATACTATTTGACGAGTACTGATGGATGTACGTTATTGTATAGGTTGCCGTACGTCGACGTGAATCCCGAATCTTGAATCAGTGAGTTGCCCTTGGTCCGGGACCAAGTGGATTGAGGTAAGTAATTGGTTCATTGCATGTATAATTATAAATTAACATGTATTGGTTGAACTGAGAGTGATTGGGAATGTCCTCTGTGTAGGCATTCCGCTGTGTACCGAGTTGAGGGATAAGCTGCTGCGGAGCTTGTGGAAACACGGTTTAAGGTAACCTCTTGGTACTGGGGCTTGTTCCCGTTTTCTGTTCCACCTTGCCAGTTGATGGCAACGGTAGGAAGTGTGTATGAATAGTATAGAACACATGAGCATGCATGCATTATTGCTATTGGTACTGCGGTACCGAGTCTCTGGCTAGTAGACAGTTTTATTAGCCTTCGGGCATTTTCGGACTTCCGCTGGATAGGTCTCCAGGAGGGAGTTCCAGTTGACTGTGTGTCATGGTGTGTGATCCGGGTAGGAGCACACTAGGAATGTCTTTGGCGTTTTGGTTGGTTTGGGCATCATGGTTGTGGTTTCTGTGAACACACCTTGGATGATACCCATAGGCTTATATATGCCGAGGGCGTACGTGGAATTGGGGTTACCATCTCGTATCGTCGTATTTTGTTTTCTTTATATTCCCCATTCTCTAAATCCCTTGCTATATCCCGTTTTCAAAGTGGTTGTTGTATTCTATTGATATGCATCGAAGTGAACAATTGGGTGGAGTTTTCTCCAGAACCTCTTGGTTACTGAGATATATTCGTATATCTCACCCCGTCTCGGGGCATTTATTTCAGGAGGTAGCAGTGGAACAGGAGCCTTGGGCAAGAGGCCCGCAGAGTGAGCGGTGGAGCGCTTCTTATTTTGCATTTTGTTGGCCGTGTGACCTAGGCTAGACTTAGGGCATGAACATGTCATTTGTATTTATTAGTAGCTTCATTAGAATCTTGTTCATGCCATTTTGCCTAAGTCTAGTAGTGATGTATTTGGTTATGTTGTCTTTTAAATTAAGTTGAAATTTTAGAAGAATGTAATTTGAAGTTTTAGTTTCAAGTTGTAATTTGTAAAGCCATATTGTAATAGTATTGATGCATGTCTAATTATGATGGAAGGGCCTTAGGCCTATTTTAGGTTATGATAATATGTATGATGGAAATATGCATGAAAAAGGTGTTAGTGATTGAAACTACTTAAGAATAATTAATATGGACTCTATGTTTAATAACTATAAACTGGATTGGGTTGTAAGTGCCCCAAGGCGTTGTTGGTCCTTGTGTGTGCCACCCATTGGATTATTACTGTATTATCATGTGTTTATTAGGTACATTTGAGATTTAAATGATCTTTTACAAATTTGGGATTATTGGAAAAACAAAGGAAACTCTGGCGAATTTTCTGTAGAATTGGCAGATTTTAGGCGAACTTCGGGAGAGCATATCTCCCTCCATAGAGGTCCCCTAGGGACGTTCCATACGCCATTTTGAAGGTTGAGATGTCCTCTACCTTATGTAAAAATTTAAGGAAAATCTGGGTTGATCTTCGGCCTGAAAAAAATAGAGAAATGCGGACTGCTCATGTGCCACTGCACCTGAGGCAGATTCTGGACCGGATTTGGGAAATTAATTCCCGCTTCGTTTCTCAGTCAAATTGGGAGTGTGATATATCAAAATGAAGTTTGAGATGTCTAGTTTGTAGGATACAAATTTGAGAGTAAATGGTTGAGTGGATTGAGTGCAGTAATTCGAGCAATGTGAGTGGTTTGGAGCTGTTTTTGGGGTTGTTTGGGCTAATTGCTTATCCAACTTCAAACGGCGATAACCGAAGCAAATGAGCTCCGAATTGAGCGTATGATAGCTTGTTAAAAAGGGAATTTAGTAATACAAAAATACAAGCTAAGAAGAAGGGTTGGTTGCGATCGGTTGGTCGCAGAAAAACTTAGAGTGAAACATGTTCGAATTGGTGTAAAACGTAAAGTTGGAAATTGGCTAAGTGAGTTTATGGGAACTCCTTAGTAACTTATAATAAGTAACGTAAGTGATAAAAATAGTTTAAATAAGTATTCCGCAAGAGTTTACGGTTACGGTCACAGCTTTTAATTATTACGCCTTTTTATGTTTTAAATGCTCGCGTAATAATCGGAAAAAAATTTATTCGCGTTTTATAAATGAACTGCTGTGATTGTAATTGCGCTTAATATCATAATTAATGTTAACAATACCGGTACGTAACGGGCTGTTACATTTTATGGTATCAGAGCAGTTTTGTGAGGGAACTCTGATAATGTATTACTGTATCTTGTGTTGCATAGCTATCTATGAACTATTTATGATTAATGTATATGTGATTCCTCAGTGTGGGTCTGATCAGCTCATTCCTTTGTGTTACGTGTACAGATATCATGAGCAGGGCACGGGGTCGCCGTGGAGCTAGAGGTGCAGGTCATGTAGTAGCACCAGATCCTATTACTGCAGTTCTGAATGCTCTGCAGGAAGAGACTGCTGCCAATAGAACTATGACCGAGACCCTGATGAAAAATAATCAGGATATGATGCATGCCTTCATGAATGAGATGAGGGAGGACAGGGCTCGGCACAGGAGGGATGATTCTCCTCCACATACGGCTACGGATACTGCTACCCGTACGCCATCTGTTACTCCTCAGCATGAGGGGAGTGGGGCTAGTCATCATTTGACAGAGGCTAGTCATCACACTACTGATCCCACCTATGTTCCAGATCCTTCTGCGGATCCTTCTGTGGTTGCTCAGTCTGCTGGGATTGCTGGGCAAGTGTTTGCAGGTACTAATGAGCAGAGGCTCATCTCTTTTAGAAAGCACAAGCCGCCATCATTTCAGGGGTCAAGGGACCCGAAGGTAGTGACTACTTGGTTGAGGGGTATGGATAAAATCTTTCAGGTTATGGAGTGTCAGGATCCCCAGAGGCTGTTGTATTCTGTTTATATGCTCGAGGGAGATGCCCACGAGTGGTGGTACACTGCATCTCAGCCTTTCATTATTCAAGGGGAAGAGATTACATGGGCTTTATTTGAGAGGTTGTTTCATGAGGAATATTTTCCCCGAGACGTTCGGGAGGCTAAACAGGGTGAATTTGAAAAGTTGGTACAGGGTACCATGACTATTAATGCCTATGTGGCAAGGTTTAATGATTTGGTGAAATTTGCCAATTATGGGGGTGTGATGCCTACCCCTGAGTTTCTTTCTGCTAAATTTCAGAGGGGTTTGAATGAGAAAATTGCAAAGAGAATGTCTAATACTGCTGTGAGGAACTTTGCAGATCTGGTGACTCAGTGTAAACGGGTTGAAAGTGTTTATAATAGATATCCAAAATCTGGTTCTTCGAGGACATCTGCTCCTCCCGGCAATAATAACAGAGGTGGCTACCATCAAAACAATAATAGAGGAAGGGGGTTGCAAGTAAGACAGCCCCCAGGTCAGTTTACAAGGGGTGGTGGTCAGAGAAGTGGGAATAATAACAGAAATTCTGCTCCTCGTTGTGATAAGTGTAAGAGGTTTCATCAAGGGCCTTGTATTGTTAATCAGGTGACTTGTTTCAGATGTGGAAAGGTTGGGCATTATGCCAACAATTGTCAGAGCAATACTGGGCAGGCTGCGAATCTGCAGACCTTGCCATTTGCACCTACAGTTGGGCGTGTTTATACTACTAATGCACAGCAGACGGCGAAGGCGCCGAATTTGGTAAAAGGTACAATTTTCATTTCTAATATTGATTTATCTGTTTTATTTGATTCTGGAGCTACGCACTCGTTCGTGGCTGAATATGTGGCTAAGGGGTTGGGATTAAAAGTATCACGGATGATTCCCCCTATGCGTATTACGACGGCTACAGGAGAGGTTAGTGATTCCTCCTTCATTTGCAAAGAGGTCGGGTTTGTCTACGAAGGCAGGGGTTACACTATTGACTTAATTATATTGCCCCTGGCCTCTGTTAATTTGATATTGGGCATGGATTGGTTATCTCAAAATTGTGCAATGATTGATTGCTGTGGCAAGAGGTTGATATTGTCTCATGAGAAGCCCTCGGTTACTCCGTCTCCTTTTTTATCTATGTGTAATGCTATTAAAGCCTTGAAGGCTGGGGATCAGGGTTATATTTTCTTGGGTTGTCTAGTGGGTGGCAAGGAGATTGAAATTTCTACGATTCCGGTGGTTAATGAGTTTGCGGATGTATTCCCTGATGAGATACCAGAATTTCCACCTGAGAGAGAGATTGAATTTTCTATTGAATTGTTGCCCGGTGTGGGGCCTATTTCATTGGCTCCATACCGGATGGCGCCACTTGAGTTAGCTGAGTTGAAGAAACATATAGAGGAATTGTCTGCAAAGGATTTTATTAGGCCGAGTGTGTCCCCGTGGGGAGCACTGGTGATCTTTGTGAAAAAGAAGGATGGAAGCATGCGACTGTGTACTGATTACCGGAAATTGAATAAAGTTACGGTTAAGAACAGGTACCCATTGTCGCGTATTGATGACTTGTTGGATCAGTTGAGGGGTGCCTGCGTGTTTTCAAAGATAGATCTCCGGTCCGGATACCATCAGATTCGGATTAGGCCGGAGGATGTGCCTAAAATGGCTTTTCGTTCTAGATATGGACACTACGAGTATCAGGTGATTCCTTTTGGGCTTACAAATGCCCCGGCAGTGTTCATGGACTACATGAATCGTATCTTTAAACCGTATTTGGATCAGTTTGTGATCGTGTTTATCGACGACATCTTGATATACTCTAAGAGCAGAGAGGAGCATAGTGAGCATTTGAGGACTGTGTTACAGGTGTTAAAGGATAAAAAGTTGTATGCGAAGCCGTCAAAGTGTGAATTCTGGTTATCAGAGATACATTTTCTGGGTCATGTTATTTCTGAGAGGGGTGTTGCTGTTGACCCAAATAAAATTGATGCTGTTATGTACTGGGAACGACCAAAAACTGTTACTGAAATCCGCAGCTTGCTGGGTCTTGCTGGTTATTATCGGAGGTTTATTGAGGGGTTTTCTACAATGGTACTGCCATTGACCCGATTGACCCGAAAGGATACTCCTTTTGTGTGGACTCAGGAATGTGAGAGTTGTTTTCTGAGCCTTAAAGAGAAATTGACTACTGCTCCTGTGTTGACCCTCCCCGATCCGGAAGGTGAGTTTGAATTATATTGTGATGCTTCCAAGAAAGGTTTGGGGTGTGTGTTGATGCAAGAAAGGAGAGTTGTTGCTTATGCTTCGAGGCAGTTGAGGCCTCATGAAGAGAATTATCCGACACACGAGCTAATGTGGTAGCAGATGCATTGAGTAGGAAGTCTGTCAGTGTATCCCAGTTGATGTTGTGGGATAATGAATTAATTGAGCAATTCCGTGACTTGAAACTGACAGATGTCTTTATTGGGAGTGTGGATGAATTCTGGACTACACGGGTTACAGATGGGTTGCATGAGAGCTGTCGGGTGGAAAATAAATTATATGAGAAGATTAAAGAAACACAGATACGTAACGACAGTGTCAAATATTTGAAAGGGCAGAGTGGAATATCTGTGAATGAGCAGGGATTGTTATTGTATCAGGGCAGAATTGTAGTGCCCAAGGAGTTAGCAGGAGAGGTAATGGTTGAGGCCCATAAGGGTCAGTTTGCTGTCCACCCAGGTGCCACAAAAATGTACTGCGTATCACCTGCAGACTGATGGTCAGACTGAGAGGATCATAGTAGACACTTGAGGATATGTTGAGAGCTTGCACTGGAGCAGGGCACTGCTTTGGAGACATTTATTACTGGTGGATTCTTATAATAATAGTTTTCACTCCAGTCTGGGCATGGCACCTTATGAGGATTGGTATTGGCGTAAGATGTCGTACTCCTACTTGTTGGACAGAGGTAGGCGATAGCATATGTAACTGAAGTAACCAAACATAACATAC
>NW_026896191.1:0-20435 GCF_033153095.1 Gastrolobium bilobum
TCCAAATTTTCCAGACATACATCAAAATCAGAACCAAATACAGAAAAATCATCCATAAAGATTTCTATATGTTTCTCTACTATATCAGAAAAAATGGATAGCATGCACCTTTGAAAAGTGGCAGGAGCAATGCATAAGCCGAAGGGCATCCTCCGGTATGCGAAAATTCCATATGGGCATGTAAATGTGGTCTTCTCCTGATCCTCCGGAGCCACGGCTATCTGATTGTAACCTGAATAGCCGTCCAAGAAACAATAGAAGGCATGTCCTGCCAACCTCTCCAACATCTGATCCAAGAACGGAAAGGGAAAATGGTCCTTCCTTGCACTACAAGAAAAAAGTTTATTTGTGACGAAATTTTTTCGTCACAAATGATAATTTTCGACACAAATAATCGAATTTCGTCACAAATATATTTGCGACACAGGAATTTGTGACGAAATTTACTTGTGACGTAGGAATTAGTGACGAAATTTCATAAAATTTTGTAACTAATAAGATTTTTTCTTGTAGTGTTGTTGCCTTGTTCAGTCTCCGATAGTCAATGCACACCCTCCAGCCAGTGATTGTCCTTGTGGGAATCAGTTCATTCTGCTCATTCTTCACCACAGTCGTTCCCCCTTTCTTGGGTACTGTTTGAACAGGACTCACCCAAACACTGTCTGAGATAGGATAAATCATCCTAGCATCAAGTAGCTTCACAACCTCCTTCCTCACTACCTCTTTCATAGTGGGGTTGAGTCTCCTCTGTGGTTGCCTTACTGGTTTGACTTCCTCTTCCATCAAGATTTTGTGGGTGCAGAAAGAAGGATTGATACTCTTAAAATCTGAAAATTGCCATCCCATAGCTGTTTTATTCTTCTTGAGTACCTTAATCAACTTCATTTCTTCACTCTCAGATAACATTGCATTGATGATTGCTGGATATGTTTGATCATCCCCAAGGAACACATACTTCAGATTTGAAGGTAGTTCTTTAAGCTCTACCTTAGGTGCTCCCACAGGAATGTCATCTATCTTCTTATCAAGCTCTTCCACTACCGGTTCCTCTTGATAATTTTCTGTACATGTCTCCTCAAGAAATCTGTCTTCCTCCAATGAAAAGTCTTCTTCTCTATTCACTTTTTCCACCATCTTCTGTATGACATCAATACTGAAACAATCCTCCACATCAACAGGATGTTTGATGGCTTCAAAGACATCAATTGTAACTGTTTCTTAATCCACCTTTAGCATCAACTTCCCTCGTTCAACATCTATCAGGGATCTTGCAGTTGCTAAGAATGGTCTTCCTAGGAGTAAAGGACTTTCAGTATCCTCTTCCTCCATATCAAGTATCACAAAATCCACAGGAAAAATAAACTTGTCCACCTTAACCAACACATCTTCTACTAATCCTTATGGTCTTTTGATAGATCTATCTGCTAGATGCAGAATAACATTGGTATCCTTCAACTTATTTGGTATCCTTCAACTTATTTATCCCCAACGCCCTACAGACAGACAATGGCATCAAATTTATTTGCCCCCAAATCACATAGTGCTTTACCAACTTCCACATCCCCAATTGCAATTGAAATGCTAAAGCTCCCTGGATCCTTCAACTTTGGAGGTAATTTCTTCTGAATCAGAGCACTACACTCCTCCGTCAAAGCCACCGTCTCACCATCCTTTAACTTCTTCTTCTTAGATAGAAGATCCTTCATAAATTTTGCATAGTGAGGGATGTTCTCCAGGGCTTCAGCAAATGGTATGTTTATCTGCAATTTCTTGAAGATATCCAGAAATCTTGCATAGTGTTGTTTCTGAATCTCTTGCTTCAATCTCTGAGGGTAAGGAACTTTGGCATATGGAGACAAAGTAACTGGCTGGTCCTGCTTGTCAGCCATCTTCTTCTTCTCCCACTTCATTGTCTTCTTGGGCACACTATCATTTTCAACTACCACCTCTTTTTCTTCCTTGTCTTCCTTCACTGTTTCTTTTTCTTTATTTTCCTTCACCTTCTTGACTCCATCATAAGAGACTACATCTTCAACCACAACCTCTTCTTCATTCTTCTTATCTTCCACATTCTTTTTCACCTGTTGAAGCACCAACCCACTTCTTGTCATGATTGCTTTGCAGTGCTCCTTAGGACTCACCATTGTATCACCAGGAAACTTCCCCTGTGGTCTCTCAGATATCTATCTTGATAGTTGACCAATCTGGGTCTCCAAATTCCTGATAGATGCTTCCTGATTCCTGAATGAAGTCTTGGTCTCTTGCATGAATGCAGATGTTTCCTCTCTGAATGACTTAGACCCCTGAATGTAATCGTGAGTAGTCTGGGATAACTGAGCAAAGGCTTTTTCCCATGCAACAGTATCACTTGGTTGTGATGAGTGTGTTGGAGGAGGATGCAGTGGAGGATTCAAATGATGGTTGGAACTATAACTAAACCCTGGGTGCTGATTCTTGTCCTTCCATGGTGGCACATACACATTTCGCCCCTGGTTGTTGTAATTCCTCTGGTTGTGATGGTCATAACACACTCCATTAACTTCTGCATGTTCTGGTGATCCCCCATAGTCACATTCGTCTGTCACATGGTCTTTGCCACAGATAGCACACACACAATTGGTATCCACAGGAGCAACCTTTTGTGAGGATAATTGCTTAGTGAGAGCATCCAACTGTTGTTGTTGCTGTTTCTGTGTCTGGATCAACTGGTCATTCTTTGCCAACAAAGCATCATACCCATCCAGCTTGATGATCCCTGTCTTTCTGTCAGTCACTGGGGCATTATCAAATTCCTGAGATGCCAATGATTCAAAAATATCCAAAGCCTCTTGAGGAGTCTTGGTGGTCAATGAACCACCTGCTGTGGCATTCACCAATGTCCTGGTGTTGGTTGTCAACCCTTGGAGGAATATTGCTGCTTGATTCCACACTTTTATTCCATGCTGTGGACATTTCCTCAATAAAGTCTTGAATCTCTCCCAAGCCTCATAAATGGATTCTGATTCTTTTTGCTTGAAGCTTGTGATCTTATCCTTCAACTTTGCCCTCTTGGATGCTGAAAAGAATCTGGCTAAGAACTTGGTTTGCAGATCATCCCAAGTTGTTATACTCCCCTGAGGCAATGACTGCAACCATCTCCTTGCATCATCCTTCAGTGAATGAGTGAATAGTCTCAGCAGAATTGCATCCCTTGTCACACCATTAATTTTCACAGTATCACTCAACAACAGAAAATTTTCTATATGCAAGTAAGGGTCCTCTGCACTGGTTCCAGCAAACTGCTCCTTCTGCACTAACTGTACCAATGCAGGCTTCAATTCGAAGTTGTTTGGCTCTACTGTAGGGCGCACAACACTACCAATTGGAGGAATCACTGCAGGAGTCATGTAATCTCCCAGTGTCCTCTGTGGTGGTTGCACATGATTTTCTGCCATAATTTCTACTTGGTTGACAGCACTGGATTCACCCCTTTCTTGAAACTGTCTTCTTTGTCTTGCTGCCCTTCTTTTCTTCCTCAAAGTCTTTTCTAATTCTGGATTATACAACAAGAAGTTTGGATCAATAGTACCTCGCATACACCAGAATCAAAATTGACCAGAAATCTAACACAAAATAAAATGCTGAAAATAAAAGGATTCAATCTCAGATTTCTATGGTCTCAATCAATGTTGAAAAACAAATCCCCAACAACGGCGCCAAAAACTTGTTGCGGATCTAGCAAGTGTGCTAGTCGTACAAGTAATAAAATGATGAGTAAAGATCATTCCCACAGAGATTTGTATTCAAACACCAATTAAACATAGAAAACTAATTTGAATCAAACAAGAGTTTGTAAAAATCATGAGTGTTTTGTCACCAGAAAATTGATTTGAAGTAACAAAATATAATGTTAAAATATGAATTAAGATTTACTAAAACAAGTAGTCAGAAAATAACTTCCCTCAACAATAAACTCATGTAAAAACTGACCATATGATGAATTCTTTTTCATGTGATGTTAATCAACCTTTTACTTATTATCAAGATGTAATCCCTTACTACCCTGATAGATACATTAATCAGAAACCCCAATCTCTTGGTGATTCCTTTCTTAATACATACATTAAACACTAAGGTCTTAAGATTACATCGGAACTCTAGCATCAATCCCTTGAGTACTAGAATCCTGATGATAAGATTGCCAGATATAGGAGTAGTGTAAACATTCTTGTTCTACACTACTCCCTTAATAGAAAGAATTAAATAAGAAAATCTCATATAAACACATGAAAAATACTTCATCATATTAATCAAACATATATAAGATTATCATTAAGTTCCATTGAATTCAGACCACAATGACTCTACTCAGACATAACTAAAGAATACACAAGAGAAGAAAGATCAAACTCCATTGCCATGCAGTGAATCTTCAATCTCCAAGTACAATTACATAAGAAACTAACTAATACAAGAACTAAGTCCTAAGAATTTTAGAGAGAAATCAGATCAGAGAATCTGATGTAAGAGAGAGAGAGAGAGAGAGAGAGAGAGAGAAAATCCAGATTTTTGAAAAACTGAAGGCCATTGCCTTATATAGTTTTGCAAATTCAAACAGAAAAACTAACATGGGCGCTAAAACGTTCATGAGTGAGCGTTTTAGCGACCATGCTTGACGGATGCCAAACTGCTTCAAACTGACTCCAGCACTAAAACACTTGGTTTGGACGTTTTAGCGTTGGAGACCAGAGTCTTTTTCCAATAGCAGGGCGCTAAAACGCTTGATCAGGAAGTTTTAGCGCCCAAGACCAGCAACTTTTTGTTCTCGGATTGCAGCAGCGCGCTAAAACATTCTGTGTGGACGTTTTAGCGCTCAGCACCAGCAAGTTTTGGCTTCTTTCTGCAGCAGGGCGCTAAAACGTTCTGGATAAACGTTTTAGCGCTCAACACTTAGAATTTTTCTCTTCTTCAGAATCTTCTTCCTTCTCCCAGCTGCCTTTTAATCTTGCTTTTCCTACAAGAATAATACAAATTTTCAATAAAGCTTCTTGAACTTGTAGTTGAGGACATTCTAGGACATTAACCTCTTTTTCCATCATTTAATCACACAAATTGATACTAATTCATGCTGAAAAACCTGATGAACTAAGGGTTTATCAGCATCATACTATGTTCTAATACTACAATGCACATTCATCACTCAACCATTACTCCAATGGAGCATGGAGGAACAAATAAAGGGATTAACCCTAAGGTCTAGAAGTTTACCCTTTTTTAGACTTCTGTTCCAAGCTTTTCTCTACTTCTAAAGACAAGATCACACAATTCCACACAAAGGCAACCTATTCCAAATGTGAAGATGAGATCAATAACATATCATACACATGAAACATTAAGTCAATGGCTAGTAACTTATCATAAAAGTCAACTTTTGCACTTACCCTCTTTGGTAGTTTATCAAGAAACTTAGTCTTGATCCAAGGGAGATTTCAATGGACGCTCTTCAACCAAAGTATCACTTGGTACACCACTACATAATCAAACAACACCAATTTCACCATCAAAATCTATCACAAAAACCAAATTTTCTAAATCCATATACTCTCAAAACCTAACTTTTCAAATCATCATGGAAACTTGAATAAAATGGAGTTTACTCACCACAAATCTCTTCATAAGGCCAAGAGAAGAACTTCACAAGCTCAAAGGAGTTGAAACACTCTTGAAACTCCAAGAACCAACAATTTCTCAAAACTTTGAAAGACTCTCTACTAAGCCTCTTAAGCAAAAAGTATTATGAAAGCCAAAAACAAAAATAAAAACATTGATTTTATGAAAATAATTATAAAAGATACACATACAAATCATATGACCAACAAATATAGAATCCTAGGTGCCATATTTCATGATGCAAACTAATTATATATAAAACCCAAAGTATTCAATTCTCACCCAAACATACAGTCCGTCTCTGATACTAATTATTAGCGCAATTGGGTCTGCAGAATCATAAAGACCATTGTGGTTTGTTGTGTTATGAATCTTCATCGTTCTTTACAGCACAAAGTATTCCTCTTGTAACGCAGATCCACGAAATCCCCTTTGTGTTGGTGTTGTGATACATCTCGCCTTTGCTGCCACGAAGTCTAGTGATACCTTTCGCTTCTATTGCCACGGAATTTAGTGATCCCTCTTACCATGAAATCTCCCTCTTCACGAACAAGTCTCCTCAGTACTCAATGTCACATCACGAACAAGCCTCAAAGATGGCTTCAGGAAGACCTTCCAGACTATTCTCAGGGGGTAAGGGAGAAGAGTGTATGAGCACTCTAAGATTTCAAGTCTGAGATCTCACAACAATAACTTTTTTCGGCTGATGACTAAAATGGAACTATTTATATGGACACCAAGAAACCTTATTCCTAAGCTTCTTGGGCTTTGGGCTCTTTTTTTAAAATGAGCCCAATTAAGCTTTGATAAAAGAGCATAAATCCAAGAGGTACGCTGTGTTTCTAATTTAGAAGTATGAGTCTTACCAATTGCATCATCAGCTTGAGACAAAAGAGCAGGTGTTAGCTCAACGACTAGATGAATCTTATCTAGTCTTCTCTTAATTCTTCTTTCTCCTTTAGCAAGAGTCAAGCGATCAATTATATTTCTTTTCTATAATGACTTTGGAGCTTTTTATTTTCATTGTCATCATTCTTCTCCTTATCTTATATATATATTTATTTTGCATAATGGTTGGTGATGTCGACATATCCTTTCTATTTTCATTGTTATCATTCTGCTTCTTATCTTATTTATTTATTTTGCACAATGGTTGATGATGTTGACATATAAACTGAATGTCATCGATTCGATTCTTGTAATAAGCCTCTTATAAATGTAAAATAAGATTGCCAACTCAAAACCCAGATGCCACATAATATTTTGCTAAATAAAGAAATACGGTCTAAAGACTAGTCATACAACGACAAATACTTATTTTGGTTGAAGTGATATAAAGTATATCTTCAAAGTCTTCTCTCCTTACTTTTTTTCTTTGGCTGCTACTTATATTTCATTGTTGGGGAAAATTTGTTATCTCATAAATAATAAAAACAGAGAATGTGAGTTTTTTTTTCTTTTTCTTTCTGTCTTGTTATGGCTTATTAACAACGAGGTTGCATATTTACAGTATACGCAGCCTCAAAACTAACTTTGCCGAGATATTTGTTTAAAAAATTAAAAAAAAAACTATTCATATTTCACCACAACTAACTATAATGACTAAAGGACAGTTTAAGTTCGAAGTACAACTTACATAATTCAACAAAAAATGTTAGAAATAAATTAACTTCACTATCTCGCGTTTAGTTGTGAGATAGTTACTTCATTGACTGAAGAAGAATGTTCTCCTTGAATTGAGGCCTTTTTAATTAAGAAACCAGGTTCCTTTGGTTGAGGTAAAGCATTTTCACTGCTCAACATCACAACCACAGATGTCATGTTCGGGCTATCATCAGGATGATGTTGCAGACATAAAAGACCAATTTGAGTGCAGCGTAAAACTTCCGATAGAATATACGAATCTCCCAAACAATCATCAATCAATTGTTCTGGAATGCCCTCTTTCCATAATCTCCATGCCTACAACATTTCAACAAAACTGTTATCTCTTGCTTTATTATGGGAATTTTTTTTTATTATTATTTTTGCATGTTACTCACATGCCCAATAAGATTATGATCGTTGTCCTCGTAGGCAAGTGCTCCGTTTTTCTTTCCCCTTACAATTTCTAGCAATAATACGCCAAAGCTGAATACATCCGATTTTATAGAGAAAAATCCATCGATGGCATATTCAGGGGCCATATAACCGTTGAAAGGAACCGTACAAGAATTAATTTCATGTACAATTAATCATAGTAAAACTTAAGGAAATTTTAAAATACTTACTATGTCCCAGCTATTCTTCTTGTATTCCCTTCAATTTGATTACCACCAAACATTCTGGCCATGCCAAAATCTGAAATTTTTGGGTTCATATCATTGTCTAATAAAATGTTACTTGCTTTTAGATATCTGTGTATGATCCTTAATCTTGAATCTTGATGAAGATAAAGCATCCCTCGAGCAATTCCATTCAAGATGTCAAAGCGCTTAGACCAATTTAAAAATTTACTGTGAGTTGAATCTGCAAGATGGTCCATTAAGTTAGATTAGTCCTTTCTTTCAAAACTAATCAAGCTTTAATTATACTAATTGTAAAGCATGGCAGAAAATACTGACCGAAAAGAAATGAATCGAGGCTTTTGTTGGGCATGTATTCATAGAGTAACATTTTCTCATCTCCTTCAATGCCACAACCAAGAACCTTAACAAGATTTCGGTGCTGAAGTTTGGCACACAACATCACTTCATTCTTAAATTCTTTCAATCCTTGTCCAGAACTCCTTGAAAGCCTTTTGACTGCAATTTCTTGTCCATCTCGCAATGTAGCCTAAATTTAATAGTTAGGAACAATTTGACCGATGATAAGATTGATATATATGTTTACTTTAGCCTTATTAATAGGCATGTTGGAAATTTACCTTGTATAAAGGTCCAAAACCACCTTCCCCGAGCTTATTGTCGGTTGAGAAGTTATTGGTAGCATGAATTATTGCGGCAAGAGCAAACAAAGGAAGCTCCAAATCTTCTTGTCCGCATTCACCTTGCTCTTGTGTCGGCATGAATTTGTCTGCTTCCTCTTTGATTTATTAAATAAGATCAATGTCATTAAAAAAAACACTGATTTGAAAGATATAATTTTATACAGCTCGACTCATAACTAATGCATTGAGAAATCTTAAATGAAAACAGCTAAGATTTGTGGGTTTATTGAACAGTAAAACTTAATTCCGTATATATATATATATATATATATATATTTAGACAGCAAAACTACACATAAAGTTTACAGTTCTTTTTTTTGGAGTTACCCAACCCTAATTATCTCTTTGAGGCGAGTTGGCTCCTTTCGGTATCCCCACGAGCTTCGACTCTTTGAGCCGGCTATGAGACTAATCTAAAGTGCGGAGGATCAGTGATGGCTAAAGGTTCAGCCCCTCCCCAAGAATGAAAGCTTACGGTTCTAAAAAGAAAGAAAAAATATATTATATATTTTCCTTTCGAATATATTGTATGCAAAAATATCTTATATTTCTTTAATTATTTCTTTGAAACGAGTAGGTTTTTTGGTATCCTCACAACTTCGTTCTTTAGTTCTAATGTACCACTATTTAGTATCTTATAATTCTTTTGATATCACCTCTTAATCACTTCCCTAAATCACGGGCTTTGATTGTAATTATCATTATTTTTATTCATTCATTTTTCTGTCGTTACACTGGTTTGAATTTATCTTTTTATTTTTCAAATAAGTAGAAAGTCTTCTATATACAGGACATATATAAACTGTGTAGAAAGTAAAGGGAATATTACTCTCATGTTACATGAGAATAATTCTATCATGTAACAAAGAGAATTCAAGTAGAGTCCATCATTTAAAAGCAAAAAAGAAAAAGAAAAAAAAGAGGGATACGATTTTCGAAGTGAAAGAAAATGAGATAACTATCTTATGTAAAATGAGAGTAGTATTTCTCATCAAGTAAAGCAACTTTTTTAATTGTTCATGTGATTATCATAATATTATTTAACGTCATTACCATGACTCCATGATAATCATTTTAATGCAATTAATAATAGGAATACATTTTTCTTATGTTTTAGGAAAAAATTTTCCTGATATTATAGAAATAAAAATATAAGTGATACCCACGTATAAGAAGAGAGAAAAAAAAAGAGTGGTGGAACCTAACTTGTGTGTGTAAGAGAGTTGTTTATCTCATAATAACCCTTAATAATATTATATAATACACTTAACACTGCAGGGAAGGGTTTTAAATACCGTGGATGAAATATATTCTGATCGATCAGTTTCGTTGTTCAACAACGAAAGAACATACTCAAAGGCCTTAAACAAGACAAACAGTAAAAAATTGAAGTTGAAAATTTGTATTCTAATAAAATTGCAAGGAAATTACCTGTGTACTTCATTTTGGTCACGTAGATGTAGGAGAGCGCCAATAGAATCACAAGGACAAATGAAACAGTGATTGTAACCACCAAGACTACCTTTTTCTGACGCCCATGTTTAGCCTCTGCATTTCCAGCTTGACAAAGAAATGAAACAGTTGAGATTCCTGAATAAAAGCAATGCCCCTCTAATTAATATAATAGAAAGTTAGAATAAAATAAACCATACCTTTACCCATATCTGCAACAACCATTCGAACATATAGATCTTGCCCACCTTCTGAAATTCTCAAATCAATGAGATCACCAAACCACATGGAACAACCAATACCTGCTCCACTTGTGTCTGGGCTCGCATAAGCTGTGCAGGAACAGTTTTCCAAGCATTTGGCCTTGCAATCTTCGAGTACCATACTTTTATTAACCCAAGAATTTGGAATATCTGGCAATTTCATTCTACTAAATCTCTGATACCCATCTTAATTTTTGACACCGCATCTCCATGAATTGCGGCGAACACATCCTTGTGTCGAGTCCATTGCATTCCATTCTTGGGGTGATTTTGGCTCAAATCCTTCTAAACATTGGCAAATTGGCGTTTCAGAAATGATACAATTTCCATTTGGGCCGCAAGTATTATAAATATCACAACTGTCTTGTGGCCAGGATTGGTAAGTTCTCCAAATTCTGGTGTCAGGAATCCATATGAGGCGTTGACGAAGTTGAAGGGTTTGATTCAAAACGATAATAGAGATTACAGAACTATTCTTGAGTGTGTATGAGTAATACACTTCATCTTCATTGTTAACATATTTGTTAGTGTAGATTGGCTTATCCCTCAATCCGAATACTCCAACTGGGCCATTCACAGGGCCAGTCCTGTAGTACTCTGCCGAGCCCTTCCAAATTACCATTTCAGAATTGCTTCCAAGCACAATACCTAATGTAAAGTCTCCTAAAGAGGGGTCATCCCAATTTTTCCAAGCAGTAAGACGCCGATTGAGACCAGTTTTTAGGTCCCAACCAATCTTCATTCCTGTTAATATTGTATCACAAGGATGGTCAAAGCTCTGCCATAGAAAATTTTTTCATTGTTGTTGTCCTTCTCATTTCGAAGTATTAAATTTCCAGTTTCCAAGAGCTGCACAATGGGACTCGGAGCCTCTGTTGTGGAGTTTGTTGACCACAGTAAAGTCTTATTCTGGGTGTTGGATATTCAAGTGTGATGAATCCCACATTGGTTGGTAATGGACTAAGTGAA
This sequence comes from Gastrolobium bilobum, assembly GCF_033153095.1. Lineage (NCBI taxonomy): Eukaryota > Viridiplantae > Streptophyta > Magnoliopsida > Fabales > Fabaceae > Gastrolobium > Gastrolobium bilobum. Next base: position 11,302 of record NW_026896191.1, read on the forward strand.
GAGTATATAAGCGGAAGGGACCCATGAACCCAATCCGCCGTCGGAAGCTTGATGTATGCAATGGTTTGCACTAGACCCGACTTGGCGTATGCTATTGGAATGGTAAGCCGGTATTTGTCAAACCGCGGCAAAGAGCACTGGGAAGCAGTGAAGTGGACTTCAAGTACCTCCGAGGTACGACCGACTTATGTATCCGATTTGGAGAAGGCAAAGCCGAGTTGCAAGGCTACTCGGATTCTGATTTAGGGGGAGACGCTGACTCGAGGAAATCGACGACAGGATATTTGATGAGATTTGCCGGAGGAGCTGTCTCTTGGCAATCAAGACTTCATAAATGTGTTACACTATCGACAACTGAGGCTGAGTACATTGCCGCTACTGAGGCAAGCAAAGAGATGTTGTGGATGAAGAAGTTCCTCATGGAACTCGGCCATGATCAAGACAAGTACGAGTTGGGTTGTGACAATCAAAGCGCAATCCATCTTGCGAAGAATTCAACCTATAACTCCCGCTCTAAGCATATTGATGTGAGGTATCACTGGATCCGGGATGTGGTGGAAGGTGGAGAGCTCGAACTCGTCAAGGTGCACACTGACCAAAATTGGTCCGACATGATGACGAAGCCAGTTCCAGCAAGAAAATTTGAAGACTGCTGTGAAGGAGCCGGGTTGATGCTAAAGCCGACGCATTGAAGTAGGAGCGGGAGATTTGTTGGGCTTCCTCCTTCAATGCTAAGCCCAAGCCCATTGAGGGGTTTCCTAAAAACCCTAACCCTAGATCTCACCTCCTCTATATATTCATTAGTTGTGGGTGGAGGCTAGGTTAAGAGATTAGAGAGAAATTTTGAGAGATAATTATTTGATTGTTTGAGCAAAGCTTCATGCTTTGCATTTGGGAGATCTCTAGAGAGAGTTTGAGTGAAACATCTCTAGGGAGGTTTGATTATCACCATTGTTGGAGAGGTTGAGTTAACCACCACATTGGTGATTCTGATTATTTGTAACCATTATTTTCATAGTGGATTTCTGATCTGGACTAGGTCCCGTGGGTTTTTACTTCTTCATTGGAGAAGGTTTTCCCACGTTAAATCTGGTTGTGTTCTTCTTCTTCTTCTTCTTCTTCTTCTCTCTCTCTCTCTCTCCTGTTTTGTGATTTTTCGTTTTGATTTTTCCGCTGCGCTGCCTGACCTGGTGAAGTTCATGCCTAGGTATTGCCGAGATCCGAGATCAGGATCTTGTTGATTGACTTCCGCACAAAGGCTGCTTAGCCGAGCTTGAGGGAACCGAGTTTTTCCCAACAAAAAGCCCAAGGTTTCCCTCTTTGTTTATGATTAACTTGCTGGAGTTGTCTTTGAAAGGGTTGTCACGGTTGGCAACCCAAATGTAACACCCCGTATATATCCGGTAATGTTATCATAATATCGTATTAAGCTGCGCTTAATTAAAATGCGGAATTACTTTTTCTTTTCAATTATGATGCCATTAACATTACCAACTTGCTTAATAATCAATTAATAAAACATCGCCTGTATGTAATTGCAAATAAACAGCTAACTGAGATACCTCATAACATATATAATATAATTGTGACTCTAGTCACGGAACTACAACAATGTAGACCGGACCATCTAACAGTTTATACAACTCTAAACTACAAGTACTAACATAAAGTGTCATGGACAATCCCCATGCTCACTCAAATAAGGATACATGCCCAACATCAGTCTCAACAACAACATATCATAAATAGCGGAAAACATAAACAGCATCCAAATCCAGTCATGCTAACATAAAGCAGTAAAACATAATCAGCTAATCTCCGGCCTCCTGCCGCCTGAGGCATCAGTACCCATACTACCTGATCCTGAAATAAGCATTCCCCAAACGTGGGGTAAGATCTCTAATCTAGAAATCTCAGTAAGTCAGTGAGTCCTCAAGGATCTTCCACCCCAAGCTCACTTACATGTGCAATATAAGTTCAAAAGCAGTTTATCATTTATCATTTCTAAAACAATGCAATGCAGCAGATAATCATGCCATGTGTGTCAATACTAATCTACTGGCCAGAGACAGTGCAGGTATACGTCTATCACCTACACACCTTGCAAGTACCACTTGCATTCACCCCGGTACACCGTCTTGTATGGCGCTACATACTCAGGCTTCCCGTCAAGATGAAACAACACATGCATATTAAAAGCCATTACATGTAAAGTTCAATCAACATATCAAATATCCAAAAGCATGTACACAACATGCATAAACCATACCCCCATGGGACATGGTGGAACCACAACATGGCTAAACCGAGGACACGAAAGCTTACCTTGCAAGCTAACTCCAAAAGCCAAGAGTCCACAGCTCAAAGTCCAAACACAGCAGATTCACAATCTGTTATGGACCAACAATACATCAACAACATGCACCACAAGCATACAATATTAAGACAACACCTTTTCATTACGTTTTCAAGTCTTAAAGCTTCTAACAAAGCCACAAGCCCTTAATCCCATGATTCTGGCTTAGTCCATTAAATACAGAAGTTCAACTTCATCAATCTAGGGTCCACAAACCCCCAATAGCCTACTGTACACACAGCACAGCTACTGTTCTACGAAAACCCAGAATATCCGGATATTCCTCGGGACCATATCCGGATATGCAATATCCGGATATCTCACTGGACATATCCGTATATGCAATATCCGGATATCCAGAATCCCATATCCGGATATCTATTATCCAGATATCCCAAAACCCCATATCCGAATACACATATCCGGATATCATATCCGGATATCCCATATCCGGATATTCCACGGGCCGATTTCCGGATATTTCACGACAGAATGCAGTTTCTGCATTTTCGTGAAGATATCCTTCCAAGGTTGGGTTTTTACCGATTTTAAACACCTAAACATGCATTTCTAGGTGTGTTCAACATTACTCAACAACAAGTTATCATCTTTAAGCCTTAACATGCATCAAGCTTTCATTTTTAAGTTCAAAGACTCAAGACCAAAGGTGACAAGGCTTACCAAAGCTCAAGACAGAGGTTGGAGGTGCTCTTGGAGCTCACAATCAACTCCCATGGTGCTGACTTCAAGGGTGTACGAAAATACCACCCAAGCAAGGATCTTTCTTCACAAATGAAGCTCCTTGAAGCCTCACAAGCCAAGCACAACACTCCTTAACAAGAATGCCACCAAACCAGAAAACACCTCAGCTCCCACAACCACCACAACTCAGAAAAGGTGTTCCTTTCACACTCACAATGACCACTCACACAAGGCTCAAGTGTTTGGAGGTGAAGAAACCAAGCAAAATTGACACTTGATCTCCAAAATGGTGAAGAAAGCTCAATGGAACAGTAGCAACTGACCAGCCACTCCAGCATTCACGTAGCAACAGAAAACCTAGGGCTTTGTGCCCTTAACAAGGGTATTTATAGCCACTTACCCAATAAACACACAGTATTAACTTAAGTTGCTACGCTTATCATTTTAATCCCAAACTTTGGATTATGAAACTACATAATTTTCTAAGATTTATCATATTTTTCTTATAATTTTCTGAGCACTTTTTCGGTACGCGCTTTTCCAAGCCAGTACCAGTTTCCAGCACCAGTTCTCATTATCTGGGCTTGAAACTCGTTTTACAAGTCCTACATATTATTCTAGTAATTATCATGCACTTACATTAATTTTCCGGGATACTTTTTCGGCACGCATTTATACCGACTAGCAGAACCAGTATCTGCATTTTTCTTCCGAAAAGCGACTTTCAGCATTCTTAATCACTTATTATTATTATTAAGCCTCATAAATATTTATTAGAGTCAATTATGGAATCATTTCCTATTTTCTCGTAATTTATTAATTAAATACCTTAATTAACGGTGCGGGTTCTTACATTCACCCCACCTTTTTAGGATTTTGACCTCAAAATCAGAAACATACCTGGTCGAAACTCGGGGTACTGCCGGAGAAGCTCGTCCTCTCGCTCCCAAGTACACTCCTCAGGAGTCCTTCCGGTCCACTGCACCTTGACCATCGGAATGATCTTGCTCCTCAGCTGCTTCTCGCCACGATCGAGAATCTTTAGTGGTCCTACGGGAGTCTTTAAGTTCTCCCTCACTTCCACATCATCCGGTTGCACCACGTGCGAAGGATCTGCTATGTACCTCCGAAGCTGAGACACGTGAAACACGTCGTGGATGTTGGCCAGGTTCGGAGGCAAGGCAAGCTGGTAGGCAACAGGTCGTACTCTACCAAGAATCTGGTATGGCCCAATAAAGCGCGGACTCAGCTTCCTCACTCCGAGTGCCCGTCCAACACCGGTGACAGGTGAAAGTCTCACAAACACGTGGTCACCCTCACTGAACTCCAGTGGTCGATGCTTGACATCGTAGTAGCTCTTCTAACGATTATGCGCCTGCTTCAGCTTTTCCCTGATCATCTGGATCTGCAGGGTGGTATCTTGGACAAAATCCAAGCCAAACAACTCACGATCCCCAACCTCCGACCAGCAGGTAGGTGTACGACACCTCCTACCGTAGAGCGCCTCGTAGGGTGCCATGCCCAGGCTAGCATGGAAACTGTTGTTATACGAAAACTCTACCAATGGAAGGTACCTATCCCATGCCGTGCCCTGCTCCAACGTGCAAGCCCGCAACATGTCCTCCAAAGTCTGGATAGTCCGCTCAGTCTGAGGGTGATAGGCGGTACTCAATCTCAACTGCGTACCAAAAGCTCCCTGCAGCGCCTCCCATAACCGAGATGTGAACTTCGGGTCCCTATCACTGATGATACTCACGGGCACCCCGTGAAGCATCACAATCTCGCGGACATACAATCTGGCCAACTGCTCTGTAGTGAAGCTCACCTTCACTGGAAGAAAATGGGCAGACTTCGTCAGTCTGTCCACAATGACCCATATCGAGTCACAGCCAACCTGAGTCTTCGGCAAACCCACAACGAAGTCCATGGAAATGCTCTCCCATTTCCACTCCGGAATCTCAAGAGGTTGAAGTTTACCAGACGGCTTCTGGTGTTCAATCTTCACCTTCTGGCAAACCAAACACTTGGACACAAAGATAGCAATATCTTTCTTCATGCCCGGCCACCAGAAGTTCTTCTTCAAGTCTTGATACATCTTAGTAGCACCAGGGTGGATAGAAAACTGACCCTTATGGCCTTTTGCCATAATCTCTTCTGTCAACGGACCTCGAGGAAACACAATCCTCCGCTGGAACAAAAGCAATCCATCATCATTCCAAGACACACCGTCTTGGTTCTTCACATAATCCAGACACTCTCTCTGAACTTGTGCCTCTTTAATCCTTTCTAACAGCTCGTTGACGACATCTGATGCTTCCAACCCGAGAAGTACGCTCGCACACGGAGCGGTCACTGCGAAGTGGCGGAACTTCTCAACCACATCGAAGTTACCAAGTAGCAAACTGGATGAACTACTGGATTTCCGACTCAAAGCATCGGCTACCACATTGGCCTTGCCAGGATGATACCTAAGCTCAAAGTCGTAGTCCTTTATGAACTCCATCCATCTCCTCTGCCTCATGTTCAACTCCTTCTGGTCGAACAGGTACTTCAAACTCTTGTGGTCACTGAACACCACAAACCTCAAACCAAAAAGATAATGCCTCCAAATCTTGAAAGCAAACACAATCGCAGCCAATTCCAAATCATGAGTCGGGTAGTTCTCCTCATGAGGCTTCAACTGCCTCGAAGCAAAAGCAACATCTCTACCAGACTGCATCAGCACACAGCCCAGCCCCTTTCCAGAAGCATCACAGTAAAGCTCAAACTGCTCCTCAGGATCAGGAAGGATCAACACAGGTGAAGAAGTCAATCTCTCCTTCAACTCCTGAAAGCACGGCTCACACTCGTGAGTCCACACAAATGGAGTCTCCTTTCGGGTAAGGCGAGTCAAAGGGAGAACCATCGTGGAAAAACCCTTGATGAACCTCCGATAGTAACCGGCCAAACCTAAGAAGCTCCTCACCTCCGTAGCTGTCTTGGGCCTCTCCCAATCCAACACGGCCTCAATCTTGTTGGGATCCACTGCAACTCCATCTGCTGAAATCACATGCCCCAGAAACTTGACTGATTTGAGCCAAAACTCACACTTAGAAGGTTTAGCATAAAGCTTTTTCTCCTTCAGCACTTGCAGAACTATCCTCAGATGCTCCGCATGCTCCTCCTCAGTCTTGGAGTAGATCAGAATATAATCAATGAAGACAATCACAAACTGATCCAGATACGGCTGGAAAATCCTGTTCATGTAATCCATGAACACTGCCGGCGCATCTGTGAGTCCAAACGGAATCACCAAATACTCAAAATGACCGTATCTCGAACGAAACACGGTCTTCGGGACATCCTCCGGCTTCACCCGAATCTGATGGTATCCGGACCAGAGATCAATCTTGGAATACACACAAGCACCCCTGAGCTGATCCAACAGATCATCAATCCGAGGAAGAGGATACTTGTTCTTGATTGTCACCTTGTTCAACTGCCTGTAGTCTGTGCACAATCGCATTGTCCTGTCCTTCTTCTTCACGAAGATGACCGGTGCTCCCCAAGGAGACACACTCGGTCTAATGAAATCTTTCAGCGAAAGATCCTCAATATGTTTCTTCAGCTCAGCCAACTCCGGTGGCGACATCCGATAAGGAGCTAAAGAAATCGGCCCCACACCGGGCAACAAGTCAATGGAGAACTCTATCTCCCGCTATGGCGGAAAATCAGGAATCTCCTCAGGAAACACCTCAAGGAACTCCCCCACCACAGGAATGCCAGTGATATCCTCTTGTGTCCCACTCACCAAACCACCCAACATGACATAACCCAATGCCCCTGCTCGCAACGCTCTCCTGGCCTGCAGCAGTGAAATGTATGGCGAGGAACTAGCTGTGGAATCACACAGAGACATCACCACTCGCTTTGCACAGCAATCAATCAATGCACAGTTTCTAGACAACCAATCCATGCCCAGAATAATCTCAAGGTTGGCAATTGGCAACCCTATCAGATCTACCGAGAACTCACGGCCATCCCACTGAAACGCTACATCGCGATGTACGGTGGTAGAATCACAAATCTCTCTGGTGGCGGTAGTCACCCGCAACGGTGGAGAAAGCACAGCACTGGGCAACTCAAGCCCCAAAGCAATCGGGGTAGCAACAAACGAATGAGTAGCCCCAGAATCAAAGATAGCATCCACAAAAGAATCACCAATAGACACAGTACCTCTGACAAGGTTCGGAGCGCGGTCCGACTGCTGCCTATCTAGTGTATACACTCTCCCAACATAATGTGGCACTGCAAAGGAACTGCCTGAAAAGCTGCAGCTCTCGCCGTCGACGGCGGACAATCTCTAGAGAAGTGGCCCTCCTTGCCACACTTGAAGCACAGCAACTGCCTCGTAGCACAGCGTCCCACATGCTCCTTCCCACATCCCGAACATCTCGGAGTGGTAGGAGGCCTAGCAGAACTCCCCTGATGTGAAATAACTCTCTTGAACTTACCAGGCGCCTGCCTAGTCGCTATCTGCTTTCCCTTGCCCTTATCAACAAACCTCCTGTCCTTCCAAGAAGTAGGAGCAGGAGTGGAACCACATGTTCCCTTGCTCTCCTCAACCTTGGCCCTCTTGGCCTTGCTTGCCACGCAAACATCCTCGATGTCCTTACACTGCTGAACTAGTGTACCAAAGTCCCTCGAAGCAGCACCAGCAAGATGCTCAGCAATCACCTCACTAAGTCCCCTGCGGAACTTAGCTGCTAGAAACAACGGAGTAAGAGGAACCATCTAGAAGTTTGCAAACTTCACTAGCTCATTAAACTTAGCCAGGTACTCATCAACAGACTTCGAACCCTGTACCAAACGATCAAACTCTCCCTGCTTCCTCTCATGCGCATCATAGGGAAAGTATCGGCCCAGAAAGCACTCCTCAAAGAATGGCCACGTCATGACACGACCCTGCCTCTCAAAAGCACGAGAGGTGTGCGTCCACCACTCATGGGCATCGCCCTCCAGCATGTAAGTCGAGAACATCAGCTTCTGTGGGTCTGTACACTGCATGACCCGAAAAATCTTGTCCAGCGACTCTAGCCATCTCGCAGCAGCAATAGGATCCAAAGACCCCTCAAACACAGGTGACTTATGCTTCCTGAAAGCATTCAGCCGGCGATCAATCACATCACGATCCTCAGCAATCCCCACAAGGGGCTCCCCCGTCTCAGCGGCATGAGTAGCACTGCCGATGTGACTATGGCTCTCCTCCTGAACACTAGGTGGAGGCGGTGGCGGTGGTGGTGGAGCATGGCCTACAGCAGGACCAGCCCTCATCTGCTCCAACATGACTCTCATCATCGTCATGTTCGCCATCCTGTTCGCCTCGAGGACTTCCTCAGTGGTCCTCCGGTTTGCTTCACGAACCTCAGCTGCGGCTATCCGGTTCGCCTCGCGAACAGCTTCCATCATTGCCGCGTTGGCCACTCTAGTGGCCTCCTGATCGGCTAACCTAGCCGCCTGCATCTCAGCCAATGCAGTCAGGATAGGATCGGATTGATCCTCAGAAGTCTCTCGTGTTCTCCCGGACCTTACCATGACTCTGCACAAGTTACACAAATTATGAGTTGATCAGGCCCACGCAATGTGATCACATATACAGCATCATAATAAAATTCGACGGAGTAAACACAAAGACAGACACAACCAAGCAACCTAGCAATTGCAATACATACAGGCTTTTCCCTCGAACCATTGCTCTGATACCATAAATGTAACACCCCGTATATATCCGGTAATGTTATCATAATATCGTATTAAGCTGCGCTTAATTAAAATGCGGAATTAATTTTTCTTTTCAATTATGATGCCATTAACATTACCAACTTGCTTAATAATCAATTAATAAAACATCGCCTGTATGTAATTGCAAATAAACAGCTAACTGAGATACCTCATAACATAGATAATATAATTGTGGCTCTAGTCATGGAACTACAACAATGTAGACCGGACCATCTAACAGTTTATATAACTCCAAACTACAAGTAAATAAGGCAACATGCCCAACATCAGTCTCAACAACAACATATCATAAATA
>NW_026896192.1:0-20602 GCF_033153095.1 Gastrolobium bilobum
ATGCATGACAACAGAGATTATAAACTACAGAATAGGTGAATGAATGATACAGGGCTACACAGCACAGCTAGATAGTTTTAATATAATAATCAATGGAGTCATAGCAGCAGGGATTTTAACTACAATTGTTTAAAATTAAAAAAAAATGATATACTATTTAATATGTTTAGAATTTAAAAAAAATAATAATAATATTCTTCATCTTCAATCTTTATTAATAATTTGATAATATCACACTATCATTTTTGGAAAGAAAAAAGATTCAAAATTCCAGAAGAAGCCAAGTTTTTGAGAAAGGTGAAAGAGAGAGACACGTATAGAAAGGTAGGAAGTGGAAAAGCTCAAGAGAGATGCAAGGAACCAAATAAAGCTCTCTTGTCAAATCACAAATTAGGTGCTCTGAGGATCTGACTCTGACTCTCTGCATGTTTTTAAAGCAGAGGCAAAAAGTAATAATACTGAGTGAACCGAAACAGAGCTTCTAAGATTCATTCAGTTATATATAAGAAACTTAACACTACAAACAAAAGTAATAATACAGACAGATACAATGAATGAACCATCATAGAGCACAAACAAATATACATACATGACACGTACAGTATTAATAATGAGGATTTAAGAAAAAATAAAGGTATGGCATGGTATGGAGGGAAGTTACCTTATCCTCAGCATTCAGCAGCAAGTAAAGGAAGATTATTGAGAAGAATCTCAACTCAAGAGGCTCAGTGTCGGGGGCCATCAAGAGGACTAGCTCAGAAATGCCTCTGTTCAGTGTCTTTTTTGAGCTGAGCTACAAATACAAAAAGAAATACATGTTTTATGGTCGCTGAAACAAAAAAGAAAGAAAAAAAACGCAATAACACACTTAAAATAAATGGAAGAACCAATGAAATGAAATGAAAGCAGAGGCGAAAGAAAGTTCCTTTCCCGTGAGTTGAGCTGCTGCTTGTAGTTGGTAGCTTATCTTGTTGAACAAGATCTTCAACAATATTGTTATTGTGAGTTGAGCTGAGCATCGGCCAAAGGTAACCACCATTTTTGTGATTTGATTGAAAGAAAGAAAGAAAACTTGAAGAAGAACATTCATTCAAGTCAGATTCAATGAATCGTTTGTTTAGAAGGAAGAGAAGATAACGAAAGGAAACAAAAAGCTTCAAAATTCCCTAAGAAGCCAAGATTTTGAGAAAGTGAAAGAGAGAGACACGTAGAGAGAGAGAGAGAAAGGTAGGAGCTCAGGAGAGAAGCAAGGAAGCAAAAAAAAAGAAGAAGTGCGCAATTAATAACCAATAAAGCTCTCTGTCAAATCACAACATTAGGTGCTCTGAAGGATCTGACTCTGATCTTCGATCAACAGAACAGTAGTCTAGCATCTCTCCTATTCCCTAAATAAAGTAACACAAACAGCGCAATTAAACTTCAATCTTATTAAGAAATTTTTCAAATCCATTTTTTTATTTATTTTCTTCTCTTTAAATTAATCACACACTAAACTTAAACAACTATTAAGCTCCTCTTATATACTTTTTAAAAGCAGAGGCAAAGTAATAATACTGAGTGAACTGAAACTAAGCTTCTAAGATTCATTCAGTTATAAAAAACTTATCACTACAAACAAAAGTAACAATACAGATACAATGAATAAACCATAGACTATAAAGCACAAACAAATACATGACGTATAGTATTAATAATGAGGATTTAAGAAAAAATAAAGGTATGGTATGGTATAGTATCAGAAGTTACCTTATCCTCAGCAGCAAGTAAAGGAAGATTTTTGAGAAGAATCTCAACTCAAGAGGCTCAGAGTCGGGTGCCATCAAGAGGAGAAATGCCTCTGTTCAGTGTCTTTTTTAAGCTGAGCTACAAATACAAATAAAAATACATGTTTTATGGTCGCTGAAACAAAAAGAAAAAAGAAAAAAACGCAATAACACACAAAAAATAAATGGTAGAACCAACGAAATGAAATGAAATGAAATAAAAGCAGAGGCGAAAGAAAGTTCCTTTCCTGTGAGTTGAGGAGCTGCTTGTAGTTGGTAGCTTATCTTGTTGAACAAGATCTTCAACAGTATTGTTATTGTGAGTTGAGCTGAGTTTGATTGAGATGAGACTGCATCTGCATGTTTCGGATTATGCATTGAGAGGTGAGAGAGACTAAGAGCAATGGTTGGTTATTTTGATCAGTTTTGTTTGGCCCAATCCAATCCATCTTTAATTAATTATAATAAAACTTTAAATTATAATATTTGCGCTGAAATCAAATTATTATAGATTACCTGCTAAAAAGCGCGCGCGTGGTCAAGTGTCCAAAGCACATTACATTGATTTGCATTGGAGAGGGCCACACTTGACTTGACAATCAGACACTACACTACACTGAGTAAAAGCAATGCAATGAATGGACTTGGGTCGGGTGTTATTTTCAGCAGCATCATCTTTGTTTTGTTTTGTTTTGGGCCCAATCCAATCCAAATATCCAATCCATCTTTGTTTTGTCACTTACATACATCGAGGAGGGAGGGATTTCTTAATTCTAAATAAATAAATGTTAATTAAAATGCTAATTAATATATCTGATTCTATATCCTATACTATACTACCGTAGAAGGAGAGGAGGGGGGAATAAATTATTATTATTAACTACTCAATGAAAGAATTAAATTATAGAACAGTTTCGGATCTTAAAAAAATTATTTAGAAAGTATTTTACATGTGTCTGACCTATTTAAGCTAAAGCCTATCTCTATCCAGCCTATTTACACCCCCCTACTTTTAACAATGGTTTTTCGTTGTTGATTAAATGAGAGTACTATAAACATGCTTTTAACGTTGGTTGGCCCGCCCCGCCTCGCCACCAACCCGCCAAAAACGGGACAGGGCGGGTTAACCCGCCATTAAATATGGGTGGGAAAAATGAACTCACCCCATTTTATGGTGGGTTGGCAGGTCAACCCACCAACCCGTCAATTAAAAAAATAAATAATTAAAATTTAAAAATAAATTATATTTTATTAATTTTTCAAATATTATTTTATTTTATTTCACACTTCTTTTAATTTTTCTCAATCTCAATCTTAAATGTATACTAATATTTGTCAAAACATTCTTTAGGAACTCATTCGTCTCCATATAAAGATAACAATTGTCATAAATAAAATTGTTATTCTTTATTTTTTCTAAGAAGTACTAATGTAAAAAAAAAAGTTGGATATCACAAAAATTTAATGACAAATGAAATACTACTTAATTGTAAAATATATATATATATATAACCCGACGGGTCAACCAGTTTTGACCCACTTCTAGGCGGGGCGGGTTGAAGTGGGTTGGTGGGTTGAAAATCTCAACCCAATTCGTCCCGTTTTGGCGGGTTGACCCGCCGGGCAGTGGCGGAGCCACGTTGTGGCCTACAGTTGCCTTGGCACTGGCTTATTTAGCCACGTTCATTTAGCTACAGTTGAAAAGTAGCAAATTCTGTTCAATTTTTTTGAAAATTAGCCACGTTTTGATCTTAGCCAAAGAACCGTAGCTATTTGGGCACTAGCTGAATTTTTTGGCACTTGCTAACATGTCATGCTGGCTCCGCCACTGCCGTCGTGCTCAGCCCATATTGTCACCCCTAAATTTACATATAAAGTAGAGTCATCAAAACAGGCTATCTCTTCCTGTTAGGCCCTAGCTTGCACGAGTTAAGGCAAAAAATCCTACAAATAAAAAAGCCTGCATGAGCCAAAAACTTATATAATCCCACGAGATAGGGCCTGTCCACGAGCCAAAATTTCATATAAGTCAATCATTTGTCATTAATGAAAATTGTGACAGTAGCAAACAGGCATCACCAAAACCTTATATGAAATTTCCATCCCTGATCCATCTACCGCTCCCAACTTCTACACTATATAATCAACTATAATGGAAAGAACAAAAAATCTTTACGTAATCCTCCAAGACAAGCAATCAATGAGATAAAATAAACCATGTTGTCATATAATTGAATGGAAATTGATTTCTCCGGAGAAACTATTCCCCTATTACAGACTCATAAAAATGTCTTTTCCATCTTTTTTTCTTTAATATAATGAGTCCCGTATATTTAATGGGTATGCAGAAGAGGAATAATTTCTTCTGCAACATGAGAAACTAGGAAAACTATTGCCACTTTGTTATTCCTCACTTTAACATAAATTCGTTACATTAATTATGCATTTGCTACTTTAGAGTAATAACCAACAAAATAGCCTTAGTCTTCTTTTCAATGGTATGAGATTCACCATTATTACCTTTATTTTATTTAGCTGTTGATTTCATTAGCAATTTTCGTCTAGCTTCTTTCCTTTGTCATTATTTTCTATCATCCCACCATAGCGGAATGTGGTTGACCCAATTCGCAATTCAACATATAGCTATGAGTTATGAAAGTGCTTGATGAAGTTGAGGTGAAAGTAAAGGATGGGGACAGTGAATTCAGAAAAAATCTCTGTCCTTTGCAGAATTTGCTTCATCGAAATTCAAAACTTAGATAGAAATATAAACCATCCAAATGGAAAAATAAAAGGACGTTTGAAAAATAAACACCAAAAATGAGAAAGATCATGTGGCAGATAGTAGGGGTGTTAACGGGCCGAGCCGAGCCGAGCTTTGATCTTAACGGGCCAAGCCTGTATTTAAACATGTCAGACTGGCCTTAGCCTGTTACCTGTTACGAATATAATATTAGCCTGTGGCCTGGTTCATAGGTCAATTACATGTAAGTACCACTGTAAGCACTTGCTAAAACATGTAAATAGAACAATTTTACCCCCTTTACTCCTGTCCCTTTTATGTAACCCTGCTCAATCATAATTTGAGGCTATATGATCCAAAGAGTTATCTACTCCTCTTATATAACTCAAAAACATTAACATATTGAATAATCTATGGACATTTATACTAGTAATTGACACTTCGGTATCATTCACAAAAATTTTAGAAAGCTAAATTTTCCATCCACGTTAGACTCATCAGTCTTTACAAATAATCTTGTTCAATCATTCACAAAAAATGTCGATGTTGATCAGACTAATTATTAACCAAACAAGAACAATAGTGAAAATAAAAGTAAAAAAATAGAAAGAATGCATGGTTACGTGACTTGTTGGTTATACAAACTCAAAGAAAATACAAATGAATGGAGGTCCATCTCAGTAGAGAACAAATCTGGGAAGCCAAAGAATTAAATTTGAATCCCATTTACAACTACATAGACAACAAATAATTGGTGTTATAAACTACATAGACAACAAATAATCCGAGTCAATCATTTGTGTAATAATCCGAGTCAATCATTTGTGTAGGATCATAAAGATCAAAGTCAGAATCAAAGTCCAAGTCCAAGTCTTCATTTAAGATTGAGCCTATTGAGCTTAAATTGGTAAGATTGGAAGCATAACTGCCATCCTGGCTTTGGTCAGCCAACCCCTGAAATGGCACAATATTACTTGTTTGCCTAGGACTAATCATCTCACCAGATGAAGAGGATATTTAAAAGGACTGACTTGCTGGGTTGCCTTAGACCTGATTCTTTTCAGTCGAAGTCTTTATTTCTGCAGCAATTAAAAAAACAAATAAAGTTCTATAAATGAAAAACTATGGTTTTATGAAATTAAAGCAGAAAGGAAAAGAAAAAAATACCTGCAGATGGCTGGCCACATGCGCCCTAGTAAGATGCTTCTCAGCCTTCATCAATTGAAGAATTTTTCTAGGTACAACCTCTACAATCAAAAGAACATACAAATGTGTCAGACTTCATTAACAATAATGCCATGACATCTACTCCAGTGCACTACGGATTAGGAAGAGTATTTGAGAAAGCATTCAAAATAATGTTGAACAAAAAAATACAGCAATTGGAAAAATACAGCAAACATATACTTTTGCAATACAAAAAAAAAATCCAGAGTTTCCACAGGAATGGAAAAAGGCATCATTGTTCCATTTTTGGCTTTGAATGGAAGACACAGTTGGGACCAATTGGGCAGCTTCCAGCTCTCATGAGACCAAATTAATCATGATCGAATTAAGGAAAATTTGAATTTTGATTTGTTCAGTTTTCGAGAGATGCCAAATAAGTATATTAGCTTACTCCAAGGAAAGGATTACTGAAATAGAGGAATACATGGGCAGTGGATTTGATTGTTATTTGGAAATGCACACTGGTATTAACAACGGAGAAGCCATTTTTTATTTTGGTGCAGATTCCAATATTATGACAGAAATTATATATCCAAGTGGGGCTGAGACAGATGTTCGAAGAATTATGGTTGGATTCTGGGCAGTGGATGTGAAGACACTTGAGGAAATAAAGTTTGCAAAGAGAGGTGATGGAACTAGTTTTCACAATGTAATATTATTAGGATTTGATTGCTATTTCTACACAAAAATATAATAAAAGTTTTGCTAAAATAAAGCAGAAACATCAATTGATTGACCAATTGTAGCAATTAATAACAATTAAGATAACAACTACTTTGCATTGTAGAGAAAGAGTGAATAACTTACTGTCAACACCCAAGTCATTAACAGCGGCCACAAAACACCGACCGATGTAGCTCTTCGGTCCAAACAACCCGAGACTGCTTTTGGGTTGATCGGTCCTCTTGGTTAAGACCTTCCTCAAGTTCTACATGAACTTCATCCTCATCTTCTTCCATCTTCTCAGCTTTTTCATCATCTTTATCCTCATCTTCTTCCATCTTCTCAGCTTCATCCTCATCTTCATCTTCTTCCATCTTCTCAGCTTCATCCTCATTTTCATCCTCATTTTCATCCTCATCTTCTTTCATCTTCTCAGCTTTTTCATCATCTTCATCTTCTTCCATCTCCTCAGCTTCATCCTCATCATCTTCCATCTTTTCAGCTTTTTCATCATCTTCAACATGATGAACAACCAACATGTTATCATTCCAATCGAAACCAACATCTAAATATTACGGAAAAAAAAACGAAAGAAAGAAAGAAAGAACCATTAATATTTAAAAAATAAATAAAATGGAAAACCCACATATCTAAATATATCCAATGTTAGTTTTGTTAAATAAAACACCAACTGAAAAAACTAACAAACTCAACTAGACAAAATCAAAAAAACAAAAAAACCAGTTAATAGTCCAGTAATAAGATGTCTGGGCAGACAGAAACAAAAGCACACAATCGAACATCCACTGTATTATCAAGAAAAAAAAAGAAACGAAATCGAAAGAAAAGAAAAGCAAGAACATAATGGAAAAGCCACACCCTCAATATTGCCAGAATAATAAAGAAAAAGAAAGAAAGAAACATATATTTCATATGGTATTGACAAAAGACAAGCCACACCCTAAATCTCTATTTTCAAGAAAAAAAAAAGGAAAGGAAAGAACACAGTCGAATATCAGCAAGAAACCCACATACTCAATCTTTTCAAGCAAGAAATATCAGCATATAATCAAACATTTTCAAGAAAAAAAGAAAAGAAAAGAAAAGAAATAAAAGGGAAGAAGTACCATACCTAGGTAATGACACCATTGTAGGAGTGTTGCCAAACAATACAGGCTGGTTGGGTCATCATCTCCCATTGCATCCCATCTCCCATATTCATCCTCATCTTCTTCCATCATCTCAGCTTCATCCTCATCTTCATCCTCTTCCATCTTCTCATCTTCATCCTCATCTACTTGCATCCCATCTCCCATTGCATCCCATCTCCCATATTCATCCTCATCTTCTTCCATCAACTCAGCTTCATCCTCTTCCATCTTCTCATCTTCATCCTCATCTACTTGCATCCCATCTCCCATTGCATCCCATCTCCCATATTCATCCTCATCTTCTTCCATCATCTCAGCTTCATCCTCATCTTCATCCTCTTCAATCTTCTCAGCTTCATCCTCTTCTACTTGCATCCCATCTCCCAAATTCATCCTCATCTTCTTCCATCATCTCAGCTTCATCCTCATCTTCATCCTCTTGCATCTTCTAAGCTTTTTCATCATCTTCAACATGATGAAAAACCAACATGTTATCATTCCAATCGAAACCATAGATATTTAAAAAATAAATAAAATAGAAAACCCACATATCTAATTATATCCAATGTTAGTTTTGTTAAATAAAACACCAACTGAAAAAATTAACAAACTCAACTAGACAAAATCAAATTTACAAAATTAAAAAACAAAAAAACCAGTTAATAGTCCAGTAATATGATGTCTGGGCAGACAGAAACAAAAGCATACAATGGAACATCCACAGTTATCAAGAAAAAAAAAGAAACGAAATCAAAAGAAAAGAAAAGCAAGAACATAATGGAAAAGCCACACCCTCAATATTGCCAGAATAATAAAGAAAAAGAAAGAAAGAAACATATATTTCATATGGTATTGACAAGCAACTGTTGAGAAGCCACACCCTCAATCTTCTATTTTCAAGAAAAAAAAAGAAATATATTGTATTTTCAAGAAAAGAAAAAAGAAAAGAAAAAAGAAATCAAAAGAAAAGAAAAGCAAGAACGTAATGGAAAAGCCACACCCTCAATATTGCCAGAATAATAAAGAAAAAGAAAGAAAGAAACATATATATTTCGTATGGTATTGACAAGCAACTATTGACAAGCCACACCCTCAATCTTCTATTTTCAAGAAAAAAAAAAAGAAACATACTGTATTTTCAAGAAAAGAAAAAAGAACACAGTCGAATATCAGCAAGAAATATCAGCAAGAATATGATGTCTGGGCAGACAGAAACAAAAGCATACAATCGAACATCCACAGTTATCAAGAAAAAAAAGAAACGAAATCAAAAGAAAAGAAAAGCAAGAACATAATGGAAAAGCCACACCCTCAATATTGCCAGAATAATAAAGAAAAAGAAAGAAAGAAACATATATATTTCGTATGGTATTGACAAGCAACTGTTGACAAGCCACACCCTCAATCTTCTATTTTCAAGAAAAAAAAAGAAACATACTGTATTTTCAAGAAAAGAAAAAAGAAAAGAAAAAAGAACACAGTCGAATATCAGCAAGAATATGATGTCTGGGCAGACAGAAACAAAAGCATACAATCGAACATCCACTGTATTATCAAGAAAAAAAAGAAACGAAATCGAAAGAAAAGAAAAGCAAGAACATAATGGAAAAGCCACACCCTCAATATTGCCAGAATAATAAAGAAAAAGAAAGAAAGAAACATATATTTCATATGGTATTGACAAAAGACAAGCCACACCCTCAATCTCTATTTTCAAGAAAAAAAAAGGAAATTAAAGAACACAGTCGAATATCAGCAAGAAACCCACATACTCAATCTTTTCAAGCAAGAAATATCAGCATATAATCAAACATTTTCAAGAAAAAAAGAAAAGAAAAGAAAAGAAAAGAAAGGGCAGAAGTACCATACCTAGGTAATGACACCTTTGAAGGAGTGTTGCCAAACAATACAGGCTGGTTGGGTCATCATCTCCCATTGCATCCCATCTCGCATCCCATCTCCCATTGCATCCCATCTCCCATATTCATCCTCATCTTCTTCCATCATCTCAGCTTCATCCTCTTCCATCTTCTCATCTTCATCCTCATCTACTTGCATCCCATCTCCCATTGCATCCCATCTCCCATATTCATCCTCATCTTCTTCCATCATCTCAGCTTCATCCTCATCTTCATCTTCTCAGCTTCATCCTCATCTTCATCCTCTTCTACTTGCATCCCATCTCCCATTGCATCCCATCTCCCATATTCAACCTCATCTTCTTCCATCATCTCAGCTTCATCCTCATCTTCATCCTCTTCCATCTTCTCAGCTTCATCCTCTTCTACTTGCATCCCATCTCTCATTGCATCCCATCTCCCATATTCATACTCATCTTCTTCCATCATTTCAGCTTCATCCTCATCTTCATCCTCTTCCATCTTCTCAGCTTTTTCATCATCTTCAACATGATGAAAAACCAACATGTTATCATTTCAATCGAAACCATAGATATTTAAAAAATAAATAAAATAGAAAACCCACATATCTAAATATATCCAATGTTAGTTTTGTTAAATAAAACACCAACTGAAAAAATTAACAAACTCAACTAGACAAAATCAAATTTACAAAATTAAAAAATAGAAAAACCAATTAATAGTCCAGTAATATGATGTCTGGGCAGACAGAAACAAAAGCATACAATCGAACATCCACAGTTATCAAGAAAAAAAAGAAACAAAATCAAAAGAAAAGAAAAGCAAGAACATAATGGAAAAGCCACACCCTCAATATTGCCAGAATAATAAAGAAAAAGAAAGAAAGAAACATATATTTCATATGGTATTGACAAGCAACTGTTGACAAGCCACACCCTCAATCTTCTATTTTCAAGAAAAAAAAAGAAACATATTGTATTTTCAAGAAAATAAAAGAGAAAATAAAAACGAAATCAAAAGAAAAGAAAAGCAAGAACATAATGGAAAAGCCACACCCTCAATATTACCAGAATAATAAAGAAAAAGAAAGAAAGAAACATATATATTTCGTATGGTATTGACAAGCAACTGTTGACAAGCCACACCCTCAATCTTCTATTTTCAAGAAAAAAAAAGAAACATACTGTATTTTCAAGAAAAGAAAAAAGAACACAGTCGAATATCAGCAAGAATATGATGTCTGGGCAGACAGAAACAAAAGCATACAATCGAACATCCACAGTTATCAAGAAGAAAAAGAAAAGAAATCAAAAGAAAAGAAAAGCAAGAACATAATGGAAAAGCCACACCCTCAATATTACCAGAATAATAAAGAAAAAGAAAGAAAGAAACATATATATTTCGTATGGTATTGACAAGCAATTGTTGACAAGCCACACCCTCAATCTTCTATTTTCAAGAAAAAAAAAGAAACATATTGTATTTTCAAGAAAAGAAAAAAGAAAAGAAAAACGAAATCAAAAGAAAAGAAAAGCAAGAACATAATGGAAAAGCCACACCCTCAATATTGCCAGAATAATAAAGAAAAAGAAAGAAAGAAACATATATTTCATATGGTATTGATAAGCAACTGTTGACAAGCCACACCCTTAATCTTCTATTTTCAAGAAAAAAAAAGAAACATACTGTATTTTCAAGAAAAGAAAAAAGAAAAGAAAAAAGAACACAGTCGAATATCAGCAAGAAATATCAGCAAGAAACCCACATACTCAATCTTTTCAAGCAAGAAATATCAGCACATAATCAAACATTTTCAAGAAAAAAAGAAAAGAAAAGAGAAGAAAAGAAAGGGCAGAAGTAACATACCTAGGTATTGACACGTTTGTAGGAGTGTTGCCAAACAATACAGGCTGGTTGGGTCATCATCTACTTGCATCCCATCTCCCAAATTCACCAATTCCATTGTCTTGATAAAACAATCCAAGAACAAGAGAAAGAAACAAGCAAGAACAAGAGAAAGAAACTAGGAAACCCAAAGAAACCAAGAAAACTTTAAGAAGGAGTGAAAACAGAGAAAGAAACCCTAAGAAAACCTAAGAAAACAGAGAAAGAAACCCTAAGAAAACCTTAAGAAGAGTGAAGAGAGAGAAAGAAAATTTTTAATTTATATTTTTTGGCGGCAAAACTATGATGACCGTTGTATTCTCTTAACTCTTAACTCGTAAGTTATTTCCGTCCCTCTGAAGTTCTAATTTAGCTACTCTTAAAATTTATTATATTTACTAATTTATATTAGCTAATGTATATACATATTAAAAAATATATGTGTGGATGGACAGCTGAGAAATATATATTATAATTTTAAGGAAATAAAATTCATTTTAATTATTAAAAATATGAGACATGATTGGGGTGAGAAAAAATTCATCACATATATATATATATATATATATATATATATATATATATATAATTCATTATAGTTTGACTAATTACTTTGATTAATTTAATAAAAAAACCCGCGATTCACACTAAAATAAATATAATCATAATAATATTTATTAAAAAATTGGCTTTACTAAATGCTAACATCTTTTAAACAAGAGTAACAGAAGAAAGCTTGAGAAGAAGCATTTACAAAGACCTTAATCTAGATGACTTTAAAGAAACTTTGGTTTTTGATACCACCATTTAGAAAAAATTCAACAGACGCTTAAACGAGGATTAAAATGCAATGAACATTATTTACCCCTCCCCCCCCCCCCCAAAAAAAAAAAAACAGAAATGCAAAGAAGATTGAGAGAAGACAATCTTAGAGTTCTATTGGTTGTGTCCCCACAATCACAACATAATACAGAATGAAGAAGAGGTACTTACTTACCAGAGAGGTGACTACTTCAGTTGTTTGATGAAATACTTCTGAGGGATCTACACCACAGAACACTGGCAGGACCTTGGTATATTTGGTTCTGCTCCGCTCCATTATTACCTCCTTAAAACATTTCCAGAGAAAATAGTGTTTACTATTTTCTCTGAAAATGTTTTGAGAAAACAATAACATAAACACTATTTTGAAACGCCTCATCATTATCATGTAAAAAAACACTAGTTGTTTGTTGGGTGCACATGCAAAGAAGAGAGTGGTTCTGATCTGTAATATAATGGGGTAGGTGGTGGCGGTTTCGGTGAACTGAAGACAATGGATCTATGGAAGTGAAATGAGAGTCCAAAGATAATGTAAAGTGAGAGAGAATGGACAGATTGCAACAATAAGTTTTTGAGAAAGGTGAAAGAGAGAGACACGTAGAGATAGAAAGGTAGGAAGCGGAAAAGCTCAAGAGAGAAGAGTGGACGCAAAAAAATAAAAGCAAGCTCTCTTGTCAAATCACAATTTTCACATTAGGTGAAATGAGGACTGACAAAAGCAATTAATGGCTCTGATCTCTGATCAACAGAACAGTAGTATCTCTCTCCTATTCCCCAAATAAACTTTAATCTCATACTACCATCCTTATAAACAAGAGAATACATCGATATCAGGAGCAAGGGACTCTCTCTGTAGGGAAATAGCGAAAGACTATGCATGACACCAGAGATTATAAACTACAGAATAGGTGAATGAATGATACAGGGCTACACAGCACAGCTAGATAGTTTTAATATAATAATCAATGGAGTCATAGCAGCAGGGATTTTAACTACAATTGTTTAAAATTAAAAAAAAATGATATACTATTTAATATGTTTAGAATTTAAAAAAATAATAATAATATTCTTCATCTTCAATCTTTATTAATAATTTGATAATATCACACTATCATTTTTGGAAAGAAAAAAGATTCAAAATTCCATAAGAAGCCAAGTTTTTGAGAAAGGTGAAAGAGAGAGACACGTATAGAAAGGTAGGAAGTGGAAAAGCTAAAGAGAGATGCAAGGAACCAAATAAAGCTCTCTTGTCAAATCACAAATTAGGTGCTCTGAGGATCTGACTCTGACTCTGATCTCTGATCAACAGAACAGTAGTCTAGCATCTCTCCTATTCCCCAAATAAAGTAACACAAACAGCGCAATTAAACTTCAATCTTATTAAGAAATTTTTCAAATTCATTTATTTATTTATTTTCTTCTCTTTAAATTAATCACACACTAAACTTAAACAACTGTTAATTAACCTCCTCTTATACACATGCATGTTTTTAAAAGCAGAGGCAAAAAGTAATAATACTGAGTTAACCGAAACAGAGCTTCTAAGATTCATTCAGTTATATATAAGAAACTTAACACTACAAACAAAAGTAATAATACAGACAGATACAATGAATGAACCATCATAGAGCACAAACAAATATACATACATGACACGTACAGTATTAATAATGAGGATTTAAGAAAAAATAAAGGTATGGCATGGTATGGAGGGGAAGTTACCTTATCCTCAGCATTCAGCAGCAAGTAAAGGAAGATTATTGAGAAGAATCTCAACTCAAGAGGCTCAGTGTCGGGGGCCATCAAGAGGACTAGCTCAGAAATGCCTCTGTTCAGTGTCTTTTTTGAGCTGAGCTACAAATACAAAAAGAAATACATGTTTTATGGTCGCTGAAACAAAAAAAAAGAAAGAAAAAAAACGCAATAACACACTTAAAATAAATGGAAGAACCAATGAAATGAAATGAAAGCAGAGGCGAAAGAAAGTTCCTTTCCTGTGAGTTGAGTTGCTGCTTGTAGTTGGTAGCTTATCTTGTTGAACAAGATCTTCAACAATATTGTTATTGTGAGTTGAGCTGAGCATCGGCCAAAGGTAACCACCATTTTTGTGATTTGATTGAAAGAAAGAAAGAAAACTTGAAGAAGAACATTCATTCAAGTCAGATTCAATGAATCGTTTGTTTAGAAGGAAGAGAAGATAACGAAAAGAAAAGGTAACCAACCATTTTTGTGATTTGATTGAAGGGTGAGAAGAGAAGAGAAGAGGGGGCTTAGGGTTTTTCTTTGGTGGAGAAGAGAGAGAGGGAGAAGAAAGAGAGGAATGAGTGAGTGTAATTAAATTAAATCCCGCCCAATTAAATTACATTTTTTACGTTTAAGCTAGATGCCAGTGAAAATTAAAATTAAACAATGAAAACATATATGTACGAGTAAACAAGAGAATACATCGATATCAGTAGCAAGGACTCTCTTTGGGGGAAAAGATACAAGGATTATAGACTACAGAATAGGTGAATGAATGATACAGTGCTACACAGCACAGCTAGATAGTTTTAATATAATAACACTATCATTTTTTGGAAACAAAAAAAGCTTCAAAATTCCCTAAGAAGCCAAGATTTTGAGAAAGTGAAAGAGAGAGACACGTAGAGAGAGAGAGAGAGAAAGGTAGGAGCTCAGGAGAGAAGCAATGAAGCAAAAAAAAGAAGAAGTGCGCAATTAATAACCAATAAAGCTCTCTTGTCAAATCACAACATTAGGTGCTCTGAGGATCTGACTCTGATCTTCGATCAACAGAACAGTAGTCTAGCATCTCTCCTATTCCCTAAATAAAGTAACACAAACAGCGCAATTAAACTTCAATCTTATTAAGAAATTTTTCAAATCCATTTTTTTATTTATTTTCTTCTCTTTAAATTAATCACACACTAAACTTAAACAACTATTAAGCTCCTCTTATATACTTTTTAAAAGCAGAGGCAAAGTAATAATACTGAGTGAACTGAAACTAAGCTTCTAAGATTCATTCAGTTATAAAAAACTTATCACTACAAACAAAAGTAACAATACAGATACAATGAATAAACCATAGACTATAAAGCACAAACAAATACATGACGTATAGTATTAATAATGAGGATTTAAGAAAAAATAAAGGTATGGTATGGTATGGTATCAGAAGTTACCTTATCCTCAGCAGCAAGTAAAGGAAGATTTTTGAGAAGAATCTCAACTCAAGAGGCTCAGAGTCGGGTGCCATCAAGAGGAGAAATGCCTCTGTTCAGTGTCTTTTTTAAGCTGAGCTACAAATACAAATAAAAATACATGTTTTATGGTCGCTGAAACAAAAAGAAAAAAGAAAAAAACGCAATAACACACTTAAAATAAATGGTAGAACCAACGAAATGAAATGAAATGAAATAAAAGCAGAGGCGAAAGAAAGTTCCTTTCCTGTGAGTTGAGGAGCTGCTTGTAGTTTGTAGCTTATCTTGTTGAACAAGATCTTCAACAGTATTGTTATTGTGAGTTGAGCTGAGCTTGATTGAAGAGAAGAGAAGAGAAGATAAGGGGGCTAGGCTTAGGGTTTTTCTTTGGTGGAGAAGAGAGAGAGAGAAGAAAGAGAGGAATGAGTAAGTGTTATTAAATTAAATCCCGCCCAATTTTAGATGAAAAATCTTTGAAAATTGTAAATTGTAAATTTGTGATCTGAGATGAGACTGCATCTGCATGTTTCGGATTATGCATTGAGAGGTGAGAGAGACTAAGAGCAATGGTTGGTTATTTTGATCAGTTTTGTTTTGGCCCAATCCAATCCATCTTTAATTAATTATAATAAAACTTTAAATTATAATATTTGCGCTGAAATCAAATTATTATAGATTACCTGCTAAAAAGCGCGCGCGTGGTCAACTGTCCAAAGCACATTACATTGATTTGCATTGGAGAGGGCCACACTTGACTTGACAATCAGACACTACACTACACTGAGTAAAAGCAATGCAATGAATGGACTTGGGTCGGGTGGTATTTTCAGCAGCATCATCTTTGTTTTGTTTTGTTTTGGGCCCAATCCAATCCAAATATCCAATCCATCTTTGTTTTGTCACTTACATACATCGAGGAGGGAGGGATTTCTTAATTCTAAATAAATAAATGTTAATTAAAATGCTAATTAATATATCTGATTCTATATCCTATACTATACTACCGTAGAAGGAGAGGAGGGGGGAATAAATTATTATTATTAACTACTCAATGAAAGAATTAAATTATAGAACAGTTTCGGATCTTAAAAAAATGATTTAGAAAGTATCTCATAGACTTTCTTTTACATAGAGGGCCTATAAACTTATAGGCCGACCTATTTTATATTATTTATTTTAAATTAAATAAATAAATTATTATTTTAATGGTTTTGAATAATAAAATTATATTATTTTAATTATTGAACGTCTTGTAGGCTTAAACAGGCTAACAAGTCTATGTCAAGACTTTTGTTTTTTAAATATACGTCATGCTAAATTTATAATTTGGGCGTGCACAAGCTAACGAATCTGGCCATGCCTAAAGTATTTTACATGTGTCTGACCTATTTAAGCTAAAGCCTATCTCTATCCAGCCTATTTACACCCCCCTACTTTTAACAATGTTTTTTCGTTGTTGATTAAATGAGAGTACTATAAACATGCTTTTAACGTTGGTTGGCCCGCCCCGCCTCGCCACCAACCCGCCAAAAACGGGACAGGGCGGGTTAACCCGCCATTAAATATGGGTGGGAAAAATGAACTCACCCCATTTTATGGTGGGTTGGCAGGTCAACCCACCAACCCGTCAATTAAAAAAATAAATAATTAAAATTTAAAAATAAATTATATTTTATTAATTTTTCAAATATTATTTTATTTTATTTCACACTTCTTTTAATTTTTCTCAATCTCAATCTTAAATGTATACTAATATTTGTCAAAACATTCTTTAGGAA
Organism: Gastrolobium bilobum; assembly: GCF_033153095.1. Classification (NCBI taxonomy): domain Eukaryota; kingdom Viridiplantae; phylum Streptophyta; class Magnoliopsida; order Fabales; family Fabaceae; genus Gastrolobium; species Gastrolobium bilobum. Next base: position 17,115 of record NW_026896192.1, read on the forward strand.
CTCATTCGTCTCCATATAAAGATAACAATTGTCATAAATAAAATTGTTATTCTTTATTTTTTCTAAGAAGTACTAATGTAAAAAAAAAGATGGATATCACAAAAATTTAATGACAAATGAAATACTACTTAATTGTAAAATATATATATATATAACCCGACGGGTCAACCCGTTTTGACCCACTTCTAGGCGGGGCGGGTTGAAGTGGGTTGGTGGGTTGAAAATCTCAACCCAATTCGTCCCGTTTTGGCGGGTTGACCCGCCGGGCAGTGGCGGAGCCACGTTGTGGCCTACAGTTGCCTTGGCACTGGCTTATTTAGCCACGTTCATTTAGCTACAGTTGAAAAGTAGCAAATTCTGTTCAATTTTTTTGAAAATTAGCCACGTTTTGATCTTAGCCAAAGAACCGTAGCTATTTGGGCACTAGCTGAATTTTTTGGCACTTGCTAACATGTCATGCTGGCTCCGCCACTGCCGTCGTGCTCAGCCCATATTGTCACCCCTAAATTTACATATAAAGTAGAGTCATCAAAACAGGCTATCTCTTCCTGTTAGGCCCTAGCTTGCACGAGTTAAGGCAAAAAATCCTACAAATAAAAAGCCTGCATGAGCCAAAAACTTATATAATCCCACGAGATAGGGCCTGTCCACGAGCCAAAATTTCATATAAGTCAATCATTTGTCATTAATGAAAATTGTGACAGTAGCAAACAGGCATCACCAAAACCTTATATGAAATTTCCATCCCTGATCCATCTACCGCTCCCAACTTCTACACTATATAATCAACTATAATGGAAAGAACAAAAAATCTTTACGTAATCCTCCAAGACAAGCAATCAATGAGATAAAATAAACCATGTTGTCATATAATTGAATGGAAATTGATTTCTCCGGAGAAACTATTCCCCTATTACAGACTCATAAAAATGTCTTTTCCATCTTTTTTTCTTTAATATAATGAGTCCCGTATATTTAATGGGTATGCAGAAGAGGAATAATTTCTTCTGCAACATGAGAAACTAGGAAAACTATTGCCACTTTGTTATTCCTCACTTTAACATAAATTCGTTACATTAATTATGCATTTGCTACTTTAGAGTAATAACCAACAAAATAGCCTTAGTCTTCTTTTCAATGGTATGAGATTCACCATTATTACCTTTATTTTATTTAGCTGTTGATTTCATTAGCAATTTTCGTCTAGCTTCTTTCCTTTGTCATTATTTTCTATCATCCCACCATAGCGGAATGTGGTTGACCCAATTCGCAATTCAACATATAGCTATGAGTTATGAAAGTGCTTGATGAAGTTGAGGTGAAAGTAAAGGATGGGGACAGTGAATTCAGAAAAAATCTCTGTCCTTTGCAGAATTTGCTTCATCGAAATTCAAAACTTAGATAGAAATATAAACCATCCAAATGGAAAAATAAAAGGACGTTTGAAAAATAAACACCAAAAATGAGAAAGATCATGTGGCAGATAGTAGGGGTGTTAACGGGCCGAGCCGAGCCGAGCTTTGATCTTAACGGGCCAAGCCTGTATTTAAACATGTCAGACTGGCCTTAGCCTGTTACCTGTTACGAATATAATATTAGCCTGTGGCCTGGTTCATAGGTCAATTACATGTAAGTACCACTGTAAGCACTTGCTAAAACATGTAAATAGAACAATTTTACCCCCTTTACTCCTGTCCCTTTTATGTAACCCTGCTCAATCATAATTTGAGGCTATATGATCCAAAGAGTTATCTACTCCTCTTATATAACTCAAAAACATTAACATATTGAATAATCTATGGACATTTATACTAGTAATTGACACTTCGGTATCATTCACAAAAATTTTAGAAAGCTAAATTTTCCATCCACGTTAGACTCATCAGTCTTTACAAATAATCTTGTTCAATCATTCACAAAAAATGTCGATGTTGATCAGACTAATTATTAACCAAACAAGAACAATAGTGAAAATAAAAGTAAAAAAATAGAAAGAATGCATGGTTACGTGACTTGTTGGTTATACAAACTCAAAGAAAATACAAATGAATGGAGGTCAATCTCAGTAGAGAACAAATCTGGGAAGCCAAAGAATTAAATTTGAATCACATTTACAACTACATAGACAACAAATAATTGGTGTTATAAACTACATAGACAACAAATAATCCGAGTCAATCATTTGTGTAATAATCCGAGTCAATCATTTGTGTAGGATCATAAAGATCAAAGTCAGAATCAAAGTCCAAGTCCAAGTCTTCATTTAAGATTGAGCCTATTGAGCTTAAATTGGTAAGATGTGAAGCATAACTGCCATCCTGGCTTTGGTCAGCCAACCCCTGAAATGGCACAATATTACTTGTTTGCCTAGGACTAATCATCTCACCAGATGAAGAGGATATTTAAAAGGACTGACTTGCTGGGTTGCCTTAGACCTGATTCTTTTCAGTCGAAGTCTTTATTTCTGCAGCAATTAAAAAAACAAATAAAGTTCTATAAATGAAAAACTATGGTTTTATGAAATTAAAGCAGAAAGGAAAAGAAAAAAATACCTGCAGATGGCTGGCCACATGCGCCCTAGTAAGATGCTTCCAGCTAGGACCAATTGGGCAGCTTCCAGCTCTCATGAGACCAAATTAATCATGATCGAATTAAGGAAAATTTGAATTTTGATTTGTTCAGTTTTCGAGAGATGCCAAATAAGTATATTAGCTTACTCCAAGGAAAGGATTACTGAAATAGAGGAATACATGGGCAGTGGATTTGTTTGTTATTTGGAAATGCACACTGGTATTAACAACGGAGAAGCCATTTTTTATTTTGGTGCAGATTCCAATATTATGACAGAAATTATATATCCAAGTGGGGCTGAGACAGATGTTCGAAGAATTATGGTTGGATTCTGGGCAGTGGATGTGAAGACACTTGTGGAAATAAAGTTTGCAAAGAGAGGTGATGGAACTAGTTTTCACATTGTAATATTATTAGGATTTGATTGCTATTTCTACACAAAAATATAATAAAAGTATTGCTAAAATAAAGCAGAAACATCAATTGATTGACCAATTGTAGCAATTAATAACAATTAAGATAACAACTACTTTGCATTGTAGAGAAAGAGTGAATAACTTACTGTCAACACCCAAGTCATTAACAGCGGCCACAAAACACCGACCGATGTAGCTCTTCGGTCCAAACAACCCGAGACTGCTTTTGGGTTGATCGGTCCTCTTGGTTAAGACCTTCTCAAGTTCTACATGAACTTCATCCTCATCTTCTTCCATCTTCTCAGCTTTTTCATCATCTTTATCCTCATCTTCTTCCATCTTCTCAGCTTCATCCTCATCTTCATCTTCTTCCATCTTCTCAGCTTCATCCTCATTTTCATCCTCATCTTCTTTCATCTTCTCAGCTTTTTCATCATCTTCATCTTCTTCCATCTCCTCAGCTTCATCCTCATCATCTTCCATCTTTTCAGCTTTTTCATC
>NW_026896193.1:0-20427 GCF_033153095.1 Gastrolobium bilobum
TCACACTAAAGGATTCTTTCCGTTTTAATGTAAAATAAACTTTTGAAAATTAGCTGAGGTGTCGCATTCTCCTTAAATCTCAGCTTTCTGTTCACGCTAGAGGATGTCTTGAAAACTTACTTCTTTTCGATATAGTGAACAAAATATGTATGTTTGAATTTCTGTTCACACTAGAGGATTCTTTCCGTTTTAATGTAAAAAAAACTTTTGAAAATTAGCTGAGGTGTCGCTTTCTCCTTAAATCTCAGCTTTCTGTTCACACTAGAGGATGTCTTGAAAACTTATTTTCGATACAGCGAACAAAATATGTATGTTTGAATTTCTGTTCACCTTAGAGGATTCTTTCCGTTTTAATGTAAAAAAAACTTTTGAAAATTAGCTGAGGTGTCGCATTCTCCTTGAATCTCAGCTTTCTGTTCACACTAGTGGATGTCTTGAAAACTTACTTATTTTCGATGTAGTGAACAAAATATGTATGTTTGAATTTCTGTTCACCCAAGAGGATTCTTTCCGTTTTAATGTAAAAAAAAACTTTTGAAAATTAGCTGAGGTGTCGCATTCTCCTTAAATCTCAGCTTTCTGTTCACGCTAGAGGATGTCTTGAAAACTTACTTCTTTTCGATATAGTGAACAAAATATGTATGTTTGAATTTCTGTTCACACTAGAGGATTCTTTCCATTTTAATGTAAAAAAAACTTTTGAAAATTAGCTGAGGTGTCGCTTTCTCCTTAAATCTCAGCTTTCTGTTCACACTAGAGGATGTCTTGAAAACTTATTTTCGATACAGCGAACAAAATATGTATGTTTGAATTTCTGTTCACCTTAGAGGATTCTTTCCGTTTTAATGTAAAAAAAACTTTTGAAAATTAGCTGAGGTGTCGCATTCTCCTTGAATCTCAGCTTTCTGTTCACACTAGTGGATGTCTTGAAAACTTACTTATTTTCGATGTAGTGAACAAAATATGTATGTTTGAATTTCTGTTCACCCAAGAGGATTCTTTCCGTTTTAATGTAAAAAAAAACTTTTGAAAATTAGCTGAGGTGTCGCATTCTCCTTAAATCTCAGCTTTCTGTTCACGCTAGAGGATGTCTTGAAAACTTACTTCTTTTCGATATAGTGAACAAAATATGTATGTTTGAATTTCTGTTCACACTAGAGGATTCTTTCCATTTTAATGTAAAAAAAACTTTTGAAAATTAGCTGAGGTGTCGCTTTCTCCTTAAATCTCAGCTTTCTGTTCACACTAGAGGATGTCTTGAAAACTTATTTTCGATACAGCGAACAAAATATGTATGTTTGAATTTCTGTTCACCTTAGAGGATTCTTTCCATTTTAATGTAAAAAAAACTTTTGAAAATTAGCTGAGGTGTCGCATTCTCCTTGAATCTCAGCTTTCTGTTCACACTAGTGGATGTCTTGAAAACTTACTTATTTTCGATGTAGTGAACAAAATATGTATGTTTGAATTTCTGTTCACCCAAGAGGATTCTTTCCGTTTTAATGTAAAAAAAAACTTTTGAAAATTAGCTGAGGTGTCGCATTCTCCTTAAATCTCAGCTTTCTGTTCACGCTAGAGGATGTCTTGAAAACTTACTTCTTTTCGATATAGTGAACAAAATATGTATGTTTGAATTTCTGTTCACACTAGAGTATTCTTTCCGTTTTAATGTAAAAAAAAAACTATTGAAAATTAGCTGAGGTGTCGCATTCTCCTTAAATCTCAGCTTTCTGTTCACACTAGAGGATGTCTTGAAAACTTACTTATTTTCGATACAGCGAACAAAATATGTATGTTTGAATTTCTTTTCACACTAGAGGATTCTTTCCGTTTTAATGTAAAAAAAACTTTTGAAAATTAGCTGAAGTGTCGCATTCTCCTTAAATCTCAGCTTTCTGTTCACACTAGAGGATGTCTTGAAAACTTCCTTATTTTCGATATAGTGAACAAAATATGTATGTTTGATTTTCTGTTCACACTAGAGTATTCTTTCCGTTCTAATGTAAAAAAACTTTTGAAAATTAGCTGAGGTGTCGCATTCTCCTTGAATCTCAGCTTTCTGTTCACAGTAGTGGATGTCTTGAAAACTTACTTATTTTCGATGTAGTGAACAAAATATGTATGTTTGAATTTCTGTTCACCCAAGAGGATTCTTTCTGTTTTAATGTAAAAAAAACTTTTGAAAATTAGCTGAGGTGTCGCATTCTCCTTGAATCTCAGCTTTCTGTTCACACTAGTGGATGTCTTGAAAACTTACTTATTTTCGATATAGTGAACAAAATATGTATGTTTGAATTTCTGTTCACACTAAAGGATTCTTTCTGTTTTAATGTAAAATAAACTTTTGAAAATTAGCTGAGGTGTCGCATTCTCCTTAAATCTCAGATTTCTGTTCACGCTAGAGGATGTCTTGAAAACTTACTTCTTTTCGATATAGTGAACAAAATATGTATGTTTGAATTTCTGTTCACACTAGAGGATTCTTTCCGTTTTAATGTAAAAAAAACTTTTGAAAATTAGTTGAGTTGTCGCTTTCTCCATAAATCTCAGCTTTCTGTTCACACTAGAGGATGTCTTGAAAACTAATTTTCGATACAGCGAACAAAATATGTATGTTTGAATTTCTGTTCGCCCTAGAGGATTCTTTTTCGTTTTAATGTAAAAAAAACTTTTGAAAATTAGCTGAGGTGTCGCATTCTCCTTGAATCTCAGCTTTCTGTTCACACTAGTGGATGTCTTGAAAACTTACTTATTTTCGATCTAGTGAACAAAATATGTATGTTTGAATTTCTGTTCACCCAAGAGGATTCTTTCAGTTTAATGTAAAAAAAACTTTTGAAAATTAGCTGAGGTGTCGCATTCTCCTTAAATCTCAGCTTTCTGTTCACTCTAGAGGATGTCTTGAAAACTTACTTCTTTTCGATATAGTGAACAAAATATGTATGTTTGAATTTCTGTTCACACTAGAGGATTCTTTCCGTTTTAATGTAAAAAAAAACTTTTGAAAATTAGCTGAGGTGTCGCATTCTCCTTAAATCTCAGCTTTCTGTTCACACTAGAGGATGTCTTGAAAACTTACTTATTTTCGATACAGCGAACAAAATATGTATGTTTGAATTTCTTTTCACACTAGAGGATTCTTTCCGTTTTAATGTAAAAAAAACTTTTGAAAATTAGCTGAAGTGTCGCATTCTCCTTAAATCTCAGCTTTCTGTTCACACTAAAGGATGTCTTGAAAACTTACTTATTTTCGATATAGTGAACAAAATATTTATGTTTGATTTTCTGTTCACACTCGAGGATTCTTTCCGTTCTAATGTAAAAAAACTTTTGAAAATTAGCTGAGGTGTCGCATTCTCCTTGAATCTCAGCTTTCTGTTCACACTAGTGGATGTCTTGAAAACTTACTTATTTTCGATGTAGTGAACAAAATATGTATGTTTGAATTTCTGTTCACCCAAGAGGATTCTTTCCGTTTTAATGTAAAAAAAACTTTTAAAAATTAGCTGAGGTGTCGCATTCTCCTTGAATCTCAGCTTTCTGTTCACACTAGTGGTTGTCTTGAAAACTTACTTATTTTCGATGTAGTGAACAAAATATGTATGTTTGAATTTCTGTTCACCCAAGAGGATTCTTTCAGTTTTAATGTAAAAAAAACTTTTGAAAATTAGCTGAGGTGTCGCATTCTCCTTGAATATCAGCTTTCTAATCACACTAGTGGTTGTCTTGAAAACTTACTTATTTTCGATGTAGTGAACAAAATATGTATGTTTGAATTTCTGTTCACCCAAGAGGATTCTTTCAGTTTTAATGTAAAAAAAACTTTTGAAAATTAGCTGAGGTGTAGCATTCTCCATAAATCTCAGCTTTCTGTTCACGCTAGAGGATGTCTTGAAAACTTACTTCTTTTCGATATAGTGAACAAAATATGTATGTTTGAATTTTTGTTCACACTAGAGGATTCTTTCCGTTTTAATGTAATTTTTTTTTTTAAAATTAGCTGAGGTGTCGCATTCTCCTTGAATCTCAGCTTTCTAATCACACTAGTGGTTGTCTTGAAAACTTACTTATTTTCGATGTAGTGAACAAAATATGTATGTTTGAATTTCTGTTCACCCAAGAGGATTCTTTCAGTTTTAATGTAAAAAAAACTTTTGAAAATTAGCTGAGGTGTCGCATTCTCCTTGAATCTCAGCTTTCTAATCACACTAGTGGTTGTCTTGAAAACTTACTTATTTTCGATGTAGTGAACAAAATATGTATGTTTGAATTTCTGTTCACCCAAGAGGATTCTTTCAGTTTTAATGTAAAAAAAACTTTTGAAAATTAGCTGAGGTGTCGCATTCTCCTTAAATCTCAGCTTTCTGTTCACACTAGAGGATGTCTTGAAAACTTACTTATTTTCGATACAGCGAACAAAATATGTATGTTTGAATTTCTTTTCACACTAGAGGATTCTTTCCGTTTTAATGTAGAAAAAACTTTTGAAAATTAGCTGAAGTGTCGCATTCTCCTTAAATCTCAGCTTTCTGTTCACACTAGAGGATGTCTTGAAAACTTACTTATTTTCGATATAGTGAACAAAATATGTATATTTGATTTTCTGTTCACACTCGAGGATACTTTCCGTTCTAATGTAAAAAAACTTTTGAAAATTAGCTGAGGTGTCGCATTCTCCTTGAATCTCAGCTTTCTGTTCACACTAGTGGATGTCTTGAAAACTTACTTATTTTCGATGTAGTGAACAAAATATGTATGTTTGAATTTCTGTTCACACTAGAGGATTCTTTCCGTTTTAATGTAAAAAAAAACTTTTGAAAATTAGCTGAGGTGTCGCATTCTCCTTAAATCTCAGCTTTCTGTTCACACTAGAGGATGTCTTGAAAACTTACTTATTTTCGATACAGCGAACAAAATATGTATGTTTGAATTTCTTTTCACACTAGAGGATTCTTTCCGTTTTAATGTAAAAAAAACTTTTGAAAATTAGCTGAAGTGTCGCATTCTCCTTAAATCTCAGCTTTCTGTTCACACTAAAGGATGTCTTGAAAACTTACTTATTTTCGATATAGTGAACAAAATATTTATGTTTGATTTTCTGTTCACACTCGAGGATTCTTTCCGTTCTAATGTAAAAAAACTTTTGAAAATTTGCTGAGGTGTCGCATTCTTCTTGAATCTCAGCTTTCTGTTCACACTAGTGGATGTCTTGAAAACTTACTTATTTTCGATGTAGTGAACAAAATATGTATGTTTGAATTTCTGTTCACCCAAGAGGATTCTTTCCGTTTTAATGTAAATTTTTTTTTTTAAAATTAGCTGAGGTGTCGCATTCTCCTTGAATCTCAGCTTTCTAATCACACTAGTGGTTGTCTTGAAAACTTACTTATTTTCGATGTAGTGAACAAAATATGTATGTTTGAATTTCTGTTCACCCAAGAGGATTCTTTCAGTTTTAATGTAAAAAAAACTTTTGAAAATTAGCTGAGGTGTCGCATTCTCCTTAAATCTCAGCTTTCTGTTCACGCTAGAGGATGTCTTGAAAACTTACTTCTTTTCGATATAGTGAACAAAATATGTATGTTTGAATTTTTGTTCACACTAGAAGATTCTTTCCGTTTTAATGTAAATTTTTTTTTTTAAAATTAGCTGAGGTGTCGCATTCTCCTTGAATCTCAGCTTTCTAATCACACTAGTGGTTGTCTTGAAAACTTACTTATTTTCGATGTAGTGAACAAAATATGTATGTTTGAATTTCTGTTCACCCAAGAGGATTCTTTCAGTTTTAATGTAAAAAAAACTTTTGAAAATTAGCTGAGGTGTCGCATTCTCCTTGAATATCAGCTTTCTAATCACACTAGTGGTTGTCTTGAAAACTTACTTATTTTCGATGTAGTGAACAAAATATGTATGTTTGAATTTCTGTTCACCCAAGAGGATTCTTTCAGTTTTAATGTAAAAAAAACTTTTGAAAATTAGCTGAGGTGTCGCATTCTCCTTAAATCTCAGCTTTCTGTTCACGCTAGAGGATGTCTTGAAAACTTACTTCTTTTCGATATAGTGAACAAAATATGTATGTTTGAATTTTTGTTCACACTAGAGGATTCTTTCCGTTTTAATGTAATTTTTTTTTTTAAAATTAGCTGAGGTGTCGCATTCTCCTTGAATCTCAGCTTTCTAATCACACTAGTGGTTGTCTTGAAAACTTACTTATTTTCGATGTAGTGAACAAAATATGTATGTTTGAATTTCTGTTCACCCAAGAGGATTCTTTCAGTTTTAATGTAAAAAAAACTTTTGAAAATTAGCTGAGGTGTCGCATTCTCCTTGAATCTCAGCTTTCTAATCACACTAGTGGTTGTCTTGAAAACTTACTTATTTTCGATGTAGTGAACAAAATATGTATGTTTGAATTTCTGTTCACCCAAGAGGATTCTTTCAGTTTTAATGTAAAAAAAACTTTTGAAAATTAGCTGAGGTGTCGCATTCTCCTTAAATCTCAGCTTTCTGTTCACACTAGAGGATGTCTTGAAAACTTACTTATTTTCGATACAGCGAACAAAATATGTATGTTTGAATTTCTTTTCACACTAGAGGATTCTTTCCGTTTTAATGTAGAAAAAACTTTTGAAAATTAGCTGAAGTGTCGCATTCTCCTTAAATCTCAGCTTTCTGTTCACACTAGAGGATGTCTTGAAAACTTACTTATTTTCGATATAGTGAACAAAATATGTATATTTGATTTTCTGTTCACACTCGAGGATACTTTCCGTTCTAATGTAAAAAAACTTTTGAAAATTAGCTGAGGTGTCGCATTCTCCTTGAATCTCAGCTTTCTGTTCACACTAGTGGATGTCTTGAAAACTTACTTATTTTCGATGTAGTGAACAAAATATGTATGTTTGAATTTCTGTTCACCCAAGAGGATTCTTTCCATTTTAATGTAAAAAAAACTTTTGAAAATTAGCTGAGGTGTCGCATTCTCCTTGAATCTCAGCTTTCTGTTCACACTAGAAGATCTCTTGAAAACTTACTTATTTTTGATATAGTGAACAAAATATGTATGTTTGAATTTCTGTTCACACTAGAGGATTCTTTCCGTTTTAATATAAAAAAAACTTTTGAAAATTAGCTGAGGTGTCACATTCTCCTTAAATCTCAGCTTTCTGTTCACACTAGAGGATGTCTTGAAAACTTACTTATTTTCGATATAGTGAACAAAATATGTATGTTTGATTTTCTGTTCACACTAGAGGATTCTTTCCGTTTTAATGTAAAAAAACTTTTGAAAATTAGCTGAGGTGTCACATTCTCCTTAAATCTCAGCTTTCTGTTCACACTAGAGGATGTCTTGAAAACTTACTTCTTTTCGATATAGTGAACAAAATATGTATGTTTGAATTTCTGTTCACACTAGAGGATTCTTTCCGTTTTAATGTAAAAAAAACTTTTGAAAATTAGCTGAAGTGTCGCATTCTCCTTAAATCTCAGCTTTCTGTTCACACTAGAGGATGTCTTGAAAACTTACTTATTTTCGATATAGTGAACAAAATATGTATATTTGATTTTCTGTTCACACTAGAGGATTCTTTCCGTTCTAATGTAAAAAAACTTTTGAAAATTAGCTGAGGTGTCGCATTCTCCTTGAATCTCAGCTTTCTGTTCACACTAGTGGATGTCTTGAAAACTTACTTATTTTCGATGTAGTGAACAAAATATGTATGTTTGAATTTCTGTTCACCCAAGAGGATTCTTTCCATTTTAATGTAAAAAAAACTTTTGAAAATTAGCTGAGGTGTCGCATTCTCCTTAAATCTCAGCTTTCTGTACACACTAGAAGATCTCTTGAAAACTTACTTATTTTCGATATAGTGAACAAAGTATGTATGTTTGAATTTCTGTTCACACTAGAGGATTCTTTCCGTTTTAATATAAAAAAAACTTTTGAAAATTAGCTGAGGTGTCACATTCTCCTTAAATCTCAGCTTTCTGTTCACACTAGAGGATGTCTTGAAAACTTACTTATTTTCGATATAGTGAACAAAATATGTATGTTTGATTTTCTGTTCACACTAGAGGATTCTTTCCGTTCTAATGTAAAAAAACTTTTGAAAATTAGCTGAGGTGTCACATTCACCTTAAATCTCAGCTTTCTGTTCACACTAGAGGATGTCTTGAAAACTTACTTCTTTTCGATATAGTGAACAAAATATGTATGTTTGAATTTCTGTTCACACTAGAGGATTCTTTCCGTTTTAATGTAAAAAAACTTTTGAAAATTAGCTGAGCTGTCGCATTCTCCTTAAATCTCAGCTTTCTGTTCACACTAAAGGATGTCTTGAAAACTAACTTCTTTTCCATGTAGTGAACAAAATATGTATGTTTGAATTTCTGTTCACACTAGAGGATTCTTTGCGTTTTAATGTAAAAAAAACTTTTGAAAATTAGCTGAGGTGTCGCATTCTCCTTAAATCTCAGCTTTCTGTTCACGCTTTCTGTTCACGCTAGAGGATGTCTTTAAAACTTACTTCTTTTCGATATAGTGAACAAAATATGTATGTTTGAATTTTTGTTCACACTAGAGGATTCTTTCCGTTTTAATGTAAAAAAAAACTTTTGAAAATTAGCTGAGGTGTCGCATTCTCCTTAAATCTCAGCTTTCTGTTCACACTAGAGGATGTCTTGAAAACTTACTTATTTTCGATATAGTGAACAAAATATGTATGTTTGAATTTCTTTTCACACTAGAGGATTCTTTCCGTTTTAATGTAAAAAAAACTTTTGAAAATTAGCTGAAGTGTCGCATTCTCCTTAAATCTCAGCTTTCTGTTCACACTAGAGGATGTCTTGAAAACTTACTTATTTTCGATATAGTGAACAAAATATGTATGTTTGATTTTCTGTTCACACTCGAGGATTCTTTTCGTTCTAATGTAAAAAAAACTTTTGAAAATTAGCTGAGGTGTCGCATTCTCCTTGAATCTCAGCTTTCTGTTCACACTAGTGGATGTCTTGAAAACTTACTTATTTTCGATGTAGTGAACAAAATATGTATGTTTGAATTTCTGTTCACCCAAGAGGATTCTTTCCATTTTAATGTAAAAAAAACTTTTGAAAATTAGCTGAGGTGTCGCATTCTCCTTAAATCTCAGCTTTCTGTTCACACTAGAAGATCTCTTGAAAACTTACTTATTTTTGATATAGTGAACAAAATATGTATGTTTGAATTTCTGTTCACACTAGAGGATTCTTTCCGTTCTAATGTAAAAAAACTTTTGAAAATTAGCTGAGGTGTCGCATTCTCCTTAAATCTCAGCTTTCTGTTCACACTAGAGGATGTCTTGAAAACTTACTTCTTTTCCATGTAGTGAACAAAATATGTATGTTTGAATTTCTGTTCACACTAGAGGATTCTTTCCGTTTTAATGTAAAAAAAACTTTTGAAAATTAGCTGAGCTGTCGCATTCTCCTTAAATCTCAGCTTTCTGTTCACACTAAAGGATGTCTTGAAAACTTACTTATTTTCGATATAGTGAACAAAATATGTATATTTGATTTTCTGTTCACACTCGAGGATACTTTCCGTTCTAATGTAAAAAAACTTTTGAAAATTAGCTGAGGTGTCGCATTCTCCTTGAATCTCAGCTTTCTGTTCACACTAGTGGATGTCTTGAAAACTTACTTATTTTCGATGTAGTGAACAAAATATGTATGTTTGAATTTCTGTTCACCCAAGAGGATTCTTTCCATTTTAATGTAAAAAAAACTTTTGAAAATTAGCTGAGGTGTCGCATTCTCCTTAAATCTCAGCTTTCTGTTCACACTAGAAGATCTCTTGAAAACTTACTTATTTTTGATATAGTGAACAAAATATGTATGTTTGAATTTCTGTTCACACTAGAGGATTCTTTCCGTTTTAATATAAAAAAAACTTTTGAAAATTAGCTGAGGTGTCACATTCTCCTTAAATCTCAGCTTTCTGTTCACACTAGAGGATGTCTTGAAAACTTACTTATTTTCGATATAGTGAACAAAATATGTATGTTTGATTTTCTGTTCACACTAGAGGATTCTTTCCGTTCTAATGTAAAAAAACATTTGAAAATTAGCTGAGGTGTCACATTCACCTTAAATCTCAGCTTTCTGTTCACACTAGAGGATGTCTTGAAAACTTACTTCTTTTCCATGTAGTGAACAAAATATGTATGTTTGAATTTCTGTTCACACTAGAGGATTCTTTCCGTTTTAATGTAAAAAAAACTTTTGAAAATTAGCTGAGCTGTCGCATTCTCCTTAAATCTCAGCTTTCTGTTCACACTAAAGGATGTCTTGAAAACTAACTTCTTTTCCATGTAGTGAACAAAATATGTATGTTTGAATTTCTGTTCACACTAGAGGATTCTTTGCGTTTTAATGTAAAAAAAACTTTTGAAAATTAGCTGAGGTGTCGCATTCTCCTTAAATCTCAGCTTTCTGTTCACGCTAGAGGATGTCTTGAAAACTTACTTCTTTTCGATATAGTGAACAAAATATGTATGTTTGAATTTTTGTTCACACTAGAGGATTCTTTCCGTTTTAATGTAAAAAAAAACTTTTGAAAATTAGCTGAGGTGTCGCATTCTCCTTAAATCTCAGCTTTCTGTTCACACTAGAGGATGTCTTGAAAACTTACTTATTTTCGATACAGCGAACAAAATATGTATGTTTGAATTTCTTTTCACACTAGAGGATTCTTTCCGTTTTAATGTAAAAAAAACTTTTGAAAATTAGCTGAAGTGTCGCATTCTCCTTAAATCTCAGCTTTCTGTTCACACTAGAGGATGTCTTGAAAACTTACTTATTTTCGATATAGTGAACAAAATATGTATGTTTGATTTTCTGTTCACACTCGAGGATTCTTTTCGTTCTAATGTAAAAAAACTTTTGAAAATTAGCTGAGGTGTCGCATTCTCCTTGAATCTCAGCTTTCTGTTCACACTAGTGGATGTCTTGAAAACTTACTTATTTTCGATGTAGTGAACAAAATATGTATGTTTGAATTTCTGTTCACCCAAGAGGATTCTTTCCATTTTAATGTAAAAAAAACTTTTGAAAATTAGCTGAGGTGTCGCATTCTCCTTAAATCTCAGCTTTCTGTTCACACTAGAAGATCTCTTGAAAACTTACTTATTTTTGATATAGTGAACAAAATATGTATGTTTGAATTTCTGTTCACACTAGAGGATTCTTTCCGTTCTAATGTAAAAAAACTTTTGAAAATTAGCTGAGGTGTCGCATTCTCCTTAAATCTCAGCTTTCTGTTCACACTAGAGGATGTCTTGAAAACTTACTTCTTTTCCATGTAGTGAACAAAATATGTATGTTTGAATTTCTGTTCACACTAGAGGATTCTTTCCGTTTTAATGTAAAAAAAACTTTTGAAAATTAGCTGAGCTGTCGCATTCTCCTTAAATCTCAGCTTTCTGTTCACACTAGAGGATGTCTTGAAAACTAACTTCTTTTCCATGTAGTAAACAAAATATGTATGTTTGAATTTCTGTTCACACTAGAGGATTCTTTGCGTTTTAATGTAAAAAAAACTTTTGAAAATTAGCTGAGGTGTCGCATTCTCCTTAAATCTCAGCTTTCTGTTCACGCTCGAGGATGTCTTGAAAACTTACTTCTTTTCGATATAGTGAACAAAATATGTATGTTTGAATTTCTGTTCACACTAGAGGATTCTTTCCGTTCTAATGTAAAAAAACTTTTGAAAATTAGCTGAGGTGTCGCATTCTCCTTAAATCTCAGCTTTCTGTTCACACTAGAGGATGTCTTGAAAACTTACTTCTTTTCCATGTAGTGAACAAAATATGTATGTTTGAATTTCTGTTCACACTAGAGGATTCTTTCCGTTTTAATGTAAAAAAAACTTTTGAAAATTAGCTGAGCTGTCGCATTCTCCTTAAATCTCAGCTTTCTGTTCACACTAGAGGATGTCTTGAAAACTAACTTCTTTTCCATGTAGTAAACAAAATATGTATGTTTGAATTTCTGTTCACACTAGAGGATTCTTTGCGTTTTAATGTAAAAAAAACTTTTGAAAATTAGCTGAGGTGTCGCATTCTCCTTAAATCTCAGCTTTCTGTTCACGCTCGAGGATGTCTTGAAAACTTACTTCTTTTCGATATAGTGAACAAAATATGTATGTTTGAATTTTTGTTCACACTAGAGGATTCTTTCCGTTTTAATGTAAAAAAAAACTTTTGAAAATTAGCTGAGGTGTCGCATTCTCCTTAAATCTCAGCTTTCTGTTCACACTAGAGGATGTCTTGAAAACTTACTTATTTTCGATACAGCGAACAAAATATGTATGTTTGAATTTCTTTTCACACTAGAGGATTCTTTCCGTTTTAATGTAAAAAAAACTTTTGAAAATTAGCTGAAGTGTCGCATTCTCCTTAAATCTCAGCTTTCTGTTCACACTAGAGGATGTCTTGAAAACTTACTTATTTTCGATATAGTGAACAAAATATGTATGTTTGATTTTCTGTTCACACTCGAGGATTCTTTCCGTTCTAATGTAAAAAAACTTTTGAAAATTAGCTGAGGTGTCGCATTCTCCTTGAATCTCAGCTTTCTGTTCACACTAGTGGATGTCTTGAAAACTTACTTATTTTCGATGTAGTGAACAAAATATGTATGTTTGAATTTCTGTTCACCCAAGAGGATTATTTCCATTTTAATGTAAAAAAAACTTTTGAAAATTAGCTGAGGTGTCGCATTCTCCTTAAATCTCAGCTTTCTGTTCACACTAGAAGATCTCTTGAAAACTTACTTATTTTTGATATAGTGAACAAAATATGTATGTTTGAATTTCTGTTCACACTAGAGGATTCTTTCCGTTCTAATGTAAAAAAACTTTTGAAAATTAGCTGAGGTGTCGCATTCTCCTTAAATCTCAGCTTTCTGTTCACACTAGAGGATGTCTTGAAAACTTACTTCTTTTCCATGTAGTGAACAAAATATGTATGTTTGAATTTCTGTTCACACTAGAGGATTCTTTCCGTTTTAATGTAAAAAAAACTTTTGAAAATTAGCTGAGCTGTCGCATTCTCCTTAAATCTCAGCTTTCTGTTCACACTAGAGGATGTCTTGAAAACTAACTTCTTTTCCATGTAGTGAACAAAATATGTATGTTTGAATTTCTGTTCACACTAGAGGATTCTTTCCGTTTTAATGTAAAAAAAACTTTTGAAAATTAGCTGAGCTGTCGCATTCTCCTTAAATCTCAGCTTTCTGTTCACACTAGAGGATGTCTTGAAAACTAACTTCTTTTCCATGTAGTGAACAAAATATGTATGTTTGAATTTCTGTTCACACTAGAGGATTCTTTCCGTTTTAATGTAAAAAAAACTTTTGAAAATTAGCTGAGCTGTCGCATTCTCCTTAAATCTCAGCTTTCTGTTCACACTAGAGGATGTCTTGAAAACTTACTTATTTTCGATATAGTGAACAAAATATGTATGTTTGATTTTCTGTTCGCACTAGTGGATTCTTTCCGTTCTAATGTAAAAAAACTTTTGAAAATTAGCTGATGTGTCGCATTCTCCTTGAATCTCAGCTTTCTGTTCACACTAGTGGATGTCTTGAAAACTTACTTATTTTTGATGTAGTGAACAAAATATGTATGTTTGAATTTCTGTTCACACTAGAGGATTCTTTCCGTTCTAATGTAAAAAAACTTTTGAAAATTAGCTGAGGTGTCGCATTCTCCTTAAATCTCAGCTTTCTGTTCACACTAGAGGATGTCTTGAAAACTTACTTCTTTTCCATGTAGTGAACAAAATATGTATGTTTGAATTTCTGTTCACACTAGAGGATTCTTTCCGTTTTAATGTAAAAAAAACTTTTGAAAATTAGCTGAGCTGTCGCATTCTCCTTAAATCTCAGCTTTCTGTTCCCACTAGAGGATGTCTTGAAAACTAACTTCTTTTCCATGTAGTGAACAAAATATGTATGTTTGAATTTCTGTTCACACTAGAGGATTCTTTCCGTTTTAATGTAAAAAAAACTTTTGAAAATTAGCTGAGCTGTCGCATTCTCCTTAAATCTCAGCTTTCTGTTCACACTAGAGGATGTCTTGAAAACTTACTTATTTTCGATATAGTGAACAAAATATGTATGTTTGATTTTCTGTTCGCACTAGTGGATTCTTTCCGTTCTAATGTAAAAAAACTGATGTGTCGCATTCTCCTTGAATCTCAGCTTTCTGTTCACACTAGTGGATGTCTTGAAAACTTACTTATTTTCGATACAGCGAACAAAATATGTATGTTTGAATTTCTTTTCACACTAGAGGATTCTTTCCGTTTTAATGTAAAAAAAACTTTTGAAAATTAGCTGAAGTGTCGCATTCTCCTTAAATCTCAGCTTTCTGTTCACACTAGAGGATGTCTTGAAAACTTACTTATTTTCGATATAGTGAACAAAATATGTATGTTTGATTTTCTGTTCACACTCGAGGATTCTTTCCGTTCTAATGTAAAAAAAACTTTTGAAAATTAGCTGAGCTGTCGCATTCTCCTTAAATCTCAGCTTTCTGTTCACACTAGAGGATGTCTTGAAAACTTACTTATTTTCGATATAGTGAACAAAATATGTATGTTTGATTTTCTGTACGCACTAGTGGATTCTTTCCGTTCTAATGTAAAAAAACTTTTGAAAATTAGCTGATGTGTCGCATTCTCCTTAAATCTCAGCTTTCTGTTCACACTAGAGGATGTCTTGAAAACTTACTTATTTTCGATATAGTGAACAAAATATGTATGTTTGATTTTCTGTTCGCACTAGTGGATTCTTTCCGTTCTAATGTAAAAAAGCTGATGTGTCGCATTCTCCTTGAATCTCAGCTTTCTGTTCACACTAGTGGATGTCTTGAAAACTTACTTATTTTCGATACAGCGAACAAAATATGTATGTTTGAATTTCTGTTCACACTAGAGGATTCTTTCCGTTCTAATGTAAAAAAACTTTTGAAAATTAGCTGAGGTGTCGCATTCTCCTTAAATCTCAGCTTTCTGTTCACACTAGAGGATGTCTTGAAAACTTACTTCTTTTCCATGTAGTGAACAAAATATGTATGTTTGAATTTCTGTTCACACTAGAGGATTCTTTCCGTTTTAATGTAAAAAAAACTTTTGAAAATTAGCTGAGCTGTCGCATTCTCCTTAAATCTCAGCTTTCTGTTCACACTAGAGGATGTCTTGAAAACTAACTTCTTTTCCATGTAGTGAACAAAATATGTATGTTTGAATTTCTGTTCACACTAGAGGATTCTTTCCGTTTTAATGTAAAAAAAACTTTTGAAAATTAGCTGAGCTGTCGCATTCTCCTTAAATCTCAGCTTTCTGTTCACACTAGAGGATGTCTTGAAAACTTACTTATTTTCGATATAGTGAACAAAATATGTATGTTTGATTTTCTGTTCGCACTAGTGGATTCTTTCCGTTCTAATGTAAAAAAAACTGATGTGTCGCATTCTCCTTGAATCTCATCTTTCTGTTCACACTAGTGGATGTCTTGAAAACTTACTTATTTTTGATGTAGTGAACAAAATATGTATGTTTGAATTTCTGTTCACACTAGAGGATTCTTTCCGTTTTAATGTAAAAAAAACTTTTGAAAATTATCTGAGCTGTCGCATTCTCCTTAAATCTCAGCTTTCTGTTCACACTAGAGGATGTCTTGAAAACTTACTTATTTTCGATATAGTGAACAAAATATGTATGTTTGATTTTCTGTACGCACTAGTGGATTCTTTCCGTTCTAATGTAAAAAAACTTTTGAAAATTAGCTGATGTGTCGCATTCTCCTTGAATCTCAGCTTTCTGTTCACACTAGTGGATGTCTTGAAAACTTACTTATTTTTGATGTAGTGAACAAAATATGTATGTTTGAATTTCTGTTCACACTAGAGGATTCTTTCCGTTCTAATGTAAAAAAACTTTTGAAAATTAGCTGAGGTGTCGCATTCTCCTTAAATCTCAGCTTTCTGTTCACACTAGAGGATGTCTTGAAAACTTACTTCTTTTCCATGTAGTGAACAAAATATGTATGTTTGAATTTCTGTTCACACTAGAGGATTCTTTCCGTTTTAATGTAAAAAAAACTTTTGAAAATTAGCTGAGCTGTCGCATTCTCCTTAAATCTCAGCTTTCTGTTCACACTAGAGGATGTCTTGAAAACTAACTTCTTTTCCATGTAGTGAACAAAATATGTATGTTTGAATTTCTGTTCACACTAGAGGATTCTTTCCGTTTTAATGTAAAAAAAACTTTTGAAAATTAGCTGAGCTGTCGCATTCTCCTTAAATCTCAGCTTTCTGTTCACACTAGAGGATGTCTTGAAAACTTACTTATTTTCGATATAGTGAACAAAATATGTATGTTTGATTTTCTGTTCGCACTAGTGGATTCTTTCCGTTCTAATGTAAAAAAACTGATGTGTCGCATTCTCCTTGAATCTCAGCTTTCTGTTCACACTAGTGGATGTCTTGAAAACTTACTTATTTTTGATGTAGTGAACAAAATATGTATGTTTGAATTTCTGTTCACCCAAGAGGATTCTTTCAGTTTTAATGTAAAAAAAACTTTTGAAAATTAGCTGAGGTGTCGCATTCTCCTTAAATCTCAGCTTTCTGTTCACGCTAGAGGATGTCTTGAAAACTTAATTCTTTTCGATATAGTGAACAAAATATGTATGTTTGAATTTTTGTTCACACTAGAGTATTCTTTCCTTTTTAATGTAAAAAAAAACTTTTGAAAATTAGCTGAGGTGTCGCATTCTCCTTAAATCTCAGCTTTCTGTTCACACTAGAGGATGTCTTGAAAACTTACTTATTTTCGATACAGCGAACAAAATATGTATGTTTGAATTTCTTTTCACACTAGAGGATTCTTTCCGTTTTAATGTAAAAAAAACTTTTGAAAATTAGCTGAAGTGTCGCATTCTCCTTAAATCTCAGCTTTCTGTTCACACTAGAGGATGTCTTGAAAACTTACTTATTTTCGATATAGTGAACAAAATATGTATGTTTGATTTTCTGTTCACACTCGAGGATTCTTTCCGTTCTAATGTAAAAAAACTTTTGAAAATTAGCTGAGGTGTCGCATTCTCCATGAATCTCAGCTTTCTGTTCACACTAGTGGATGTCTTGAAAACTTACTTATTTTCGATGTAGTGAACAAAATATGTATGTTTGAATTTCTGTTCACCCAAGAGGATTCTTTCCATTTTAATGTAAAAAAAACTTTTGAAAATTAGCTGAGGTGTCGCATTCTCCTTAAATCTCAGCTTTCTGTTCACACTAGAAGATCTCTTGAAAACTTACTTATTTTTGATATAGTGAACAAAATATGTATGTTTGAATTTCTGTTCACACTAGAGGATTCTTTCCGTTCTAATGTAAAAAAACTTTTGAAAATTAGCTGAGGTGTCGCATTCTCCTTAAATCTCAGCTTTCTGTTCACACTAGAGGATGTCTTGGAGATTTACTTCTTTTCCATGTAGTGAACAAAATATGCATGTTTGAATTTCTGTTCACACTAGAGGATTCTTTCCGTTTTAATGTAAAAAAAACTTTTGAAAATTAGCTGAGGTGTGAGCATTCTCCTTAAATCTCAGCTTTCTGTTCACACTAGAGGATGTCTTGAAAACTTACTTATTTTCGATATAGTGAACAAAATATGTATGTTTGATTTTCTGTTCACACTAGAGGATTCTTTCCGTTCTAATGTAAAAAAACTTTTGAAAATTAGCTGAGGTGTCACATTCACCTTAAATCTCAGCTTTCTGTTCACACTAGAGGATGTCTTGAAAACTCACTTCTTTTCCATGTAGTGAACAAAATATGTATGTTTGAATTTCTGTTCACACTAGATGATTCTTTCCGTTTTAATGTACAAAAAACTTTTGAAAATTAGCTGAGCTGTCGCATTCTCCTTAAATCTCAGCTTTCTGTTCACACTAGAGGATGTCTTGAAAACTTACTGATTTTCGATATAGTGAACAAAATATGTATGTTTGATTTTCTGTTCACACTAGAGGATTCTTTCCGTTCTAATGTAAAAAAACTTTTGAAAATTAGCTGAGGTGTCGCATTCTCCTTGAATCTCAGCTTTCTGTTCACACTAGTGGATGTCTTGAAAACTTACTTATTTTCGATGTAGTGAACAAAATATGTATGTTTGAATTTCTGTTCACCCAAGAGGATTCTTTCAGTTTTAATGTAAAAAAAACTTTTGAAAATTAGCTGAGGTGTCGCATTCTCCTTAAATCTCAGCTTTCTGTTCACGCTAGAGGATGTCTTGAAAACTTACTTCTTTTCGATATAGTGAACAAAATATGTATGTTTGAATTTTTGTTCACACTAGAGGATTCTTTCCGTTTTAATGTAAAAAAAAAACTTTTGAAAATTAGCTGAGGTGTCGCATTCTCCTTGAATCTCAGCTTTCTGTTCACACTAGTGGATGTCTTGAAAACTTACTTATTTTCGATCTAGTGAACAAAATATGTATGTTTGAATTTCTGTTCACCCAAGAGGATTCTTTCAGTTTTAATGTAAAAAAAACTTTTGATAATTAGCTGAGGTGTCGCATTCTCCTTAAATCTCAGCTTTCTGTTCACGCTAGAGGATGTCTTGAAAACTTACTTCTTTTCGATATAGTGAACAAAATATGTATGTTTGAATTTCTGTTCACATTAGAGGATTCTTTCTGTTGCAATGTAAAAAAAACTTTTGAAAATTAGCTGAGGTGTCGCATTCTCCTTGAATCTCAGCTTTCTGTTCACACTAGTGGATGTCTTGAAAACTTACTTATTTTCGATGTAGTGAACAAAATATGTATGTTTGAATTTCTGTTCACCCAAGAGGATTCTTTCCATTTTAATGTAAAAAAAACTTTTGAAAATTAGCTGAGGTGTCACATTCTCCTTAAATCTCAGCTTTCTGTTCACACTAGAAGATCTCTTGAAAACTTACTTATTTTTGATATAGTGAACAAAATATGTATGTTTGAATTTCTGTTCACACTAGAGGATTCTTTCCGTTTTAATATAAAAAAAACTTTTGAAAATTAGCTGAGGTGTCACATTCTCCTTAAATCTCAGCTTTCTGTTCACACTAGAGGATGTCTTGAAAACTTACTTATTTTCGATATAGTGAACAAAATATGTATGTTTGATTTTCTGTTCACACTAGAGGATTCTTTCCGTTCTAATGTAAAAAAACTTTTGAAAATTAGCTGAGGTGTCACATTCACCTTAAATCTCAGCTTTCTGTTCACACTAGAGGATGTCTTGAAAACTTACTTCTTTTCCATGTAGTGAACAAAATATGTATGTTTGAATTTCTGTTCACACTAGAGGATTCTTTCCGTTTTAATGTAAAAAAAACTTTTGAAAATTAGCTGAGCTGTCGCATTCTCCTTAAATCTCAGCTTTCTGTTCACACTAGAGGATGTCTTGAAAACTTACTTCTTTTCCATGTAGTGAACAAAATATGTATGTTTGAATTTTTGTTCACACTAGAGGATTCTTTCCGTTTTAATGTAAAAAAAACTTTTGAAAATTAGCTGAGGTGTCGCATTCTCCTTAAATCTCAGCTTTCTGTTCACGCTAGAGGATGTCTTGAAAACTTACTTCTTTTCGATATAGTGAACAAAATATGTATGTTTGAATTTTTGTTCACACTAGAGGATTCTTTCCGTTTTAATGTAAAAAAAAACTTTTGAAAATTAGCTGAGGTGTCGCATTCTCCTTAAATCTCAGCTTTCTGTTCACACTAGAGGATGTCTTGAAAACTTACTTATTTTCGATACAGCGAACAAAATATGTATGTTTGAATTTCTTTTCACACTAGAGGATTCTTTCCGTTTTAATGTAAAAAAAACTTTTGAAAATTAGCTGAAGTGTCGCATTCTCCTTAAATCTCAGCTTTCTGTTCACACTAGAGGATGTCTTGAAAACTTACTTATTTTCGATATAGTGAACAAAATATGTATGTTTGATTTTATGTTCACACTAGAGGATTCTTTCCGTTCTAATGTAAAAAAACTTTTGAAAATTAGATGAGGTGTCGCATTCTCCTTGAATCTCAGCTTTCTGTTCACACTAGTGGATGTCTTGAAAACTTACTTATTTTCGATGTAGTGAACAAAATATGTATGTTTGAATTTCTGTTCACCCAAGAGGATTCTTTCCATTTTAATGTAAAAAAAACTTTTGAAAATTAGCTGAGGTGTCCCATTCTCCTTAAATCTCAGCTTTCTGTTCACACTAGAAGATCTCTTGAAAACTTACTTATTTTTGATATAGTGAACAAAATATGTATGTTTGAATTTCTGTTCACACTAGAGGATTCTTTCCGTTTTAATATAAAAAAAACTTTTG
>NW_026896194.1:0-20539 GCF_033153095.1 Gastrolobium bilobum
TGATTGGATTACCAAAGCTCAAATTTGAAAAAGATAAAATTTGTGACGCCTGTCAAATGGGAAAACAAGTAAAGGCTTCTTTTAAATCAACAAATATTGTTTCTACCACAAAGCCTTTACAACTTTTACATATGGATCTTTTTGGACCAACTAGAACCATGAGCTTTGGTGGCAATTACTATGCCTTGGTCATTGTGGATGATTATTCTCGCTATACTTGGACTTTATTTCTTACATATAAAAGCGATGCTTTTAAATCATTCAAGAGACTAGCCAAGCTTATTCAAAATGAACAATCTTCAAATATTGTTTCAATTAGAACCGATCACGGAGGAGAATTTGAAAATCAAGAATTTGAATTATTTTGTGAAGAAAACGGTATTGAACATAATTTTTTCGCTCCTAGGACTCCACAACAAAATGGAGTTGTAGAAAAGAAAAATCGTGTATTGGAAGAACTTGCTAGAACCATGTTAAATGAAAATGATCTTCCAAAATATTTTTGGGCGGAAGCCGTTGGCACCGCGTGTTATGTTATGAACCGTGCTTTAATTAGACCTATTTTGAAGAAAACTCCCTATGAACTTTACAAAGGAAGAAAACCCAATATTTCATATTTTCATGTCTTTGGTTGCAAATGTTTTGCTTTAAATAATGGAAAAGAAAACCTTGGCAAATTTGACTCTAAAGCCGATGAAGGCATATTTCTAGGATATTCACTTACAAGTAGAGCTTATAGAATCTATAATAAAAGAACAATGGCCATTGAAGAGTCTATTCATATTGTATTTAATGAGACTAACAATGCATTGCCTAGAAAGGAACCTTGTGATGATGATCTTATAGAAAGCATGGAAAACATAAGCTTGGATAACAAAGAGGAAGATGAAAGGCAAAGAGAAAAGGAAGCTAACAATGAAGATACACCAAGTCAACAAACCATTGATGGAAACAATCTACCTCAAGATTGGAGAATAGCTAGAGGACACCTCATTGATGTGGTAATTGGTGATATATCCAAAGGGGTAACTACTAGAAACTCAATTAGAAATATTTGTAATCACTTAGCATTTGTTTCTCAAATTGAACCTAAGACCATAAATGAAGCAATCATTGATGAACATTGGTTCTTGGCAATGCAAGAAGAACTAAATCAATTTGAAAGAAATCAAGTTTGGGAACTTGTCCCAAAACCAAATGATTATCGAATAATTGGAACCAAATGGGTCTTTAGGAACAAGCTTGATGAAAATGGCATAATAACTAGAAACAAAGCTAAACTTGTTGCTAAAGGATATAATCAAGAGGAAGGTATTGATTATGATGAAACTTATGCTCCTGTCGCTAGATTAGAAGCTATTAGATTGCTACTTGCATTTGCATGTATAATGGACTTTAAACTCTTTCAAATGGATGTTAAAAGTGCCTTTTTAAATGGATACATTCAAGAAGAAGTATATGTTGATCAACCTCCCGGTTTTGAAGATCATGATTCACCTAACCATGTCTTTAAACTCAAAAAGGCTTTATATGGTTTAAAACAAGCTCCAAGAGCTTGGTATGAAAGATTAAGCAAATTTCTTTTAGAAAAAGGTTTTTCAAGAGGTAAAGTGGATACAACTCTCTTTAAAGAAGAAAAATGATAATTTACAAAAAAAAAAAAAATGATCATTTATTATTTGCACAAATCTATGTTGATGACATTATATTTGGTGCCACTAATGTTCACCTTTGTGAAGAATTTGCCAACCTTATGCAAAGTGAATTTGAGATGTCTATGATGGGAGAGTTCAACTTCTTTCTTGGTCTCCAAATAAAGCAACAAAAGAATGAAATATTCATCAATCAAGCTAAGTATTGCAAGGAGTTACTCAAAAAATTTGGAATGGACAACTCCAAGGCTATTGACACTCCCATGGGTACATCTTGTTCTTTAGACAAGGATGAAGGAGGTAAATCCATAGAAATTACCAAATATCGAGGTATGATCGGCTCACTCCTTTACTTAACCGCAAGTAGGCCCGATATTATGTTTAGTGTGTGCATGTGTGCTAGATTTCAAGCTAATCCTAAAGAATCACACTTAAGTTCCGTAAAAAGAATTATGAGATATCTTGTAGGCACTTCACAAACAGGATTATGGTACCCTAAGGGTGCATCATGTGAGTTAATAGGCTATTCCAATTCCGATTTTGCGGGATGCAAATTGGATAGGAAGAGCACAAGTGGCACTTGCCACTTTCTTGGTTGCTCTTTAGTGTCTTGGCATAGCAAGAAACAAAATAGTGTGGCTTTGTCCACAGCCGAAGCAGAATATGTGGCGGCCGGAAGTTGTTGTGCTCAAATCATTTGGATGAAACAACAACTCAAGGACTTTGGGATTGAACTCGATCACATCCCTATAAGGTGTGATAACACTAGTGCCATAAACCTCACAAAGAATCCCATAATGCACTCTAGAACTAAACATGTTGATATTAGACATCATTTCATAAGAGATCATGTGCAAAGTGGAGATTGTATCTTGGAATTTGTGGAGTCTTCAAAGCAATTGGCTGACATCTTTACCAAACCACTCCTAAGGGAAGTATTCTATAACTTAAGAAGAGAAGTTGGTCTCATTGATCCATCCTACATATGACTGTATCATTTCATCTCATGATTAATTCAACTAATTTTGCTTTCGAGACTTATTGCATAGTTTGCTTTGAATCATTTTCCATGTATAAAATTAAAAATTATATCTGTTATATGTCACATGGAACCCCCTCTCTCTTTTCCTTTCTGTTTTGAGCCTTGAATCTGCCCAGCACCCTTTGGTAATCGATTACCATTACATTGGTAACCGATTACCAAGAAGGGTAATCGATTACCAATCCAATGGTAATCGATTACCAGCTGTGTTCAGCGTTTTTTTTAGAAGGGACAGTGACAGAACCGTCTCTCCTCACATCTGTTTACCTTCATCTCTCTTTGGAACTAGTGTGCATTTCCAACCACCGTGTGGTGCTTCTTAGTGAGTTTCTCTCTTGAGGATTTCTCAACCGGTTGGTCTAGGGTTTCTAATTTCACCTATATTTCTTCGATTCTCCAAGGTATGCTCTCACATTTTCTTGTCTTCTCCATGGTAGAAGGACCAATTCTCACATTTTCACTCTCACACACTATCACAGTACCATCTTTTTCCCTTCTTGAATTGCCATTATTGACTGTCCTCTATGATAGTTCTCTTTTCATTTTTTTTATTAGGGTTGGGCTGATTGAACTGCATTTCGAGTTCTTTGCTGGACTAATTTTTTTTTGTTTTGTTGTTTGTCCTTTCTGCCATGCTATATATCATGCTACATGCTCAATTTTTCCCTGTATATGTCCAGCTATTTCATCGATTTCATTTGATTTTCCCCTTTTAATCGATTGTTTGGTATAAATGCTATTTTATTTTTGTTTCCCGATTGTATTGATCCCTAAACTCATTGGATAAAAATTATTTTTTGGTGCGAATATTGGACTGAATGACATTATATTTATGTCTGCATCATGCTTTGTATTTGTTGCTCATTTCGGTCAATTTGTGGCTATATGTGGCTGTTTCATTTTTTATTTTTTATTTTTTTTGGCTGCTGATATGAATGCCATTTTCTGAGTTAATTCTATCAATTTCTTGGTTCAATCGGTTCATCTCTAAGTTCTGCCCATCCATGCATTTGATCTCATATTGTGTGAATATGTCTTTCTCTTAAGTTCATGTTATATCTCCTCAGAATTTCATGGCACATATATGTATCATCAGGAGTACTGCATCAATTTTTTTCGGGCTTTTTACTGCACTCTCAGCTTTGCAAATGACACACTCAAGGCCGACATCAAGGGCAAGCTCTTTTCAGTACCTCCTGAGGAATGGCCTTGTATCTTAGGTCCTGCCTACAGTGGACACAAGTATGGTGTGTATGATTTTCCTGAATATAACAAAAACATCTTCACGCAGTCAATTGTGGAACCCGGCATCATAGTTTCTCAATCAAAGTTCAGCGTCTCTTTGTTGACTATAAACAACCAGATTCTACATTATGTAGTCACTCACATGCTGTCACCGCGACACTCTAACTTCTCTCGGGTGCTTGATGCTGATCTCTTTCTGATGTGGGTTATCCGTTCTGGAATTAGTTTCAACTGGCCCTACTTTATCTGCTCTCAAATGATTAAAGCTAAGAACTCTTCTGGGGCACTTCCTTATGCTACTGCAATTATTGAGATTCTGTCCGATGAAATCCACAGCCTTGGAATGAATTTACTGGCCCAAATGCAAATCAAAAAAATTAATGGTATATGGTGTAAAACAACTGCTCCTTCTGAAGCCGGATCTGCTCCAGCTGACATTGCCGAGGACACTGATCCTCCAGCCACTGATCATCCTGTTGACTCCTCTTCCTCCGTAGATCATACTTTGGGGTCCATTCTCACATCTCTTAACCGGTTAAACACTACTGTGGAATCCGGCTTTGCTACTGTGAACTCTAGGCATGCTAATATGGAGCTTCGTCTGAAGCGCATTGAGGACTATCTTCACATTCCTCCTCTTCCATCTCTACCACCACCGCCGCCACATGACTCTGATGACTTTTAGTCCCTGATATTTATTTTTTATGCTTTTGGACTTATCTTATGCTTTGCTATGCTATGTTACTTTGGATATTTTGCATCTCTAGGACTCTAGCTTTATGGACTATAGTTGCTTAGATTATGGGCTATTATGACCTCTTGTGGATTATTACGTATTCCTATCGCTTTTTGCATGAATTATTTCAAGATTTCTATTTATCCACTCATGCTTTTTGATGTTGTCAAAGGGGGAGAAAGATACATAAATTGAGGCAATCATAAGCATATATTAAGGTAAAGAGGGGGAGAATAAAATTCAAATATAAAAGGAAGATTAGATGACACCTTGTATATCAATCATATATCAAGGGGGAGTTTCAATACTATACTTGTCTAAATACATGTTATACTAATCATTTTCTCAATTTGAGTTTGTCGTCATCAAAAAGGGGGAGATTGTGGAACCAATGCACTCTATGAAAAGAATATAAAGGTTCAACGATTTCGATGATAACAAACAAGCATGGAAAGAAAGCTTCAAGGTGCAACCATCAAAAAGAAGTCTAAACAAGATCAAGACTCAAGCTTCAAGAGAAGTCTCTAAGTCCAAACTCAGAGTAATATACTGTAGCACTTAGGAGTATTTGTAAATTGATTCTTTACAAGAATGAAGCTCAAAGTATTTTTTTTAAAATACATGCATTAAATCATCGTTTGACATTCAAATAAATTCTTAACATGAAAACATATTTTTCAATGTTCATAAAATGTTTAAACAATATTTGAAAATGATGTGAATCAAGAGAAAACCATTTTAGGGTGAAAACCAACCTTTCAACATGTTGGTAATCGATTACCAAACAATGGTAATCGATTACCCTTCTTGGTAATCGATTACCCACTCAATGGTAATCGATTACCTACTGTACAGAGACAAAAATAACGGCTATAAAATGGCTAGTTTGCGAAAATGAGTAGGAAAAAGGCCATGGGGGCCCTCTATAAATAGAGATTACTGTTCCCATTGATGAGACACACTTCTTGATCATTATTACTCATTAATTCTCATCCTATTTGCATTATTCTTTTCTTCTTGATCATAAATTCCTTTTGAGCTTTATTCTTGTAAGAGTGTCATATACCCTTGTTCTTCAACTTGTGTTATTTGTACTTTGAGAGTACTTAGCCATTATTAAACACTTTCCTTGGTTACTTGAGTAGCTAGGGGAGTGAACCCTACACACTTGAAAAGTCACCAAATTCCTAAGAAAATTTGGAGTGAAAAAGTGTAAGGCATCAAGAGCCTGAAGTATTGAAAAGTTGTAGTGGTTTGTCAAGCACCCTCAAGCTTGATAGTTAGTGAAAAGAATTGATCGAGCGGCTTCAGTCTGGACGTAGGTCACGGTGGTGGTGACCGAACCAGGATACATCTAGTTTGCAATCTCTCTAACCTTAATCTCTTTATTTAAGTATTAAAATTGCATCTTAGATTGTCTTTATATACATTCGCTTGCTTACTTTGTTGATCACTACACTTGCTTTTACAATTAGACATTTCCTTATTAAATCACTTTATTGAAGAAATAGTCTTTAAAACATTAAAGGAGGTACTTTGCGAAAAGATTTTATAAAACTCAATTCACCCCCCTCTTGAGTATTATTGAAGCCACATGTCCAACAGTTACCAATGTAGAATATAGCATCCTTACCAACTGTAGACTCTACCCTGGTGATCATCCGCTGAACGCATTGGCTGTCTTGTAGCCCCAATTTTTGGTGAATTCTCCCCATCAACTCATTGTATGTAGTGCCTCGTTTGTTTTTTAACATTTTCATTTTTCCTTCACATTGAACACCATTGGGGCCTTCATAATGCTTTCCATCATAGTAGATCATTGTAACAAACATGTTTGGACTTGAACTCATCTTTCACACGAATTTGGGAGTAGGGTTCGGATTTTGGGGGTTTGGCTTCAGATTTTGGGGGCAAGAAATGAGAATATAGGTGGAATGACAATGATTTCACAATATTAAGGTTTTAGAGATGGTGGGATGAAATGCAATCGTGATTGGAAGGATCACAGATGACAAACAAGAGATATAATGGTTTACAAAACAAAAATATTTGAAATGAGACCGAGAAAGGGCTGCATATAGGGTTTTCAGCGACATTTAATCGACTACAAAACATTTTTAGTTGATTAAATGTCCCAAATTTTAATCGATCAAGCTGACTTTTTAATCGATTAAATTTCGGGGAGCATTTTGTCTGCATTTTCACTATTTAGTCGATTAAAAGTTCATCTTAATCGACTAAAGGGGGGCAGGATGGTGGATAGTTCTGGGGGAGGGAAAATTGGTTATTAATTAATTAATGAGGGACAAAAAGGGCCAAAAAGCCTGTTTACATGTGTCTTATTTTAAAGGATAAATTTTTGAAAATGAATATTCTCACGTAACATAAAATTATGTGAGAAGATATCATATGTTTAGATGTAATCCAACAATTATATTTGTTATTATCACAGGTTATTTGTGTCTAATCGGCAAAAACTCCATCACATAACCTCTCGTGTCATATAAGATGATATATTCTCGTCATAATCAATTAACTTTATATATTATAAGAGAAAAATATTTTTTTTATCTCCTGACTTTCCAAATCGACATCGTTTTGGGGTTTAAGATTAAAACATAAAGATATTTAAGTAAAATATCCTTTATTTTTAATCGTAAATTCCAAAACAATGTCGTTTTTGGATAGCAGAAGATAAAGTAATCTCCTATGACAAGAGAGACGTTAATCCCATATTATAATGGTTTTAATGTTTATACAATGAATGCATATAAGTTATTTATATTCACTCTCAAACCGACGTCATTTTGGGTTGAAAGATTAAAAAATTATAATGATAAAGACTATTATAACCTTGAAATAAATTATAATTATAAAAACGCTTTGATTTCTTATGGTTCTAAAAATTGAGACACATTCGAGTGTTTATGTGCTCCTTAATTTCTCTTTTTGATGTTAAATTTTATTTTTTTATTCTAAATTTGTTCCTCAGAGCAATTATCGAAGTCCTGATTGGAGTCTACCTTTTGAATCAATGTGTGACACCAATGAATATAATTTAGGAGAAGTGCTTGGACAGAGAAAAGAAAAGATTTTCAAGACCATTTACTACGCGAGTAAAACCCTTACTCCAGCACAATTGAATTACACTATGACAGAGAAGGAAATGCTTGCAGTAGTATTTCCTTGCGATAAGTTCAGGCCATATCCAATTTGCTCTAAGGTAACTATGTTCATTGACCACTCAGCAATCAGACATCTGTTTGCCAAGAAGCATGCCAAGCCAAGATTAATTCAATTGGTGCTCCTCCTCCAACAATTTGATCTAGAAATAAAAGATAGGAATGGGAACGAGAACATAGGTGCAGATCATCAGTCTCGTTTAGAGAAAGAAGAATTTCAAGAGGATAGAGAGAAAATCAAAGAAACATTCCCTGATGAGCAACTTATGATGCTTTTTGAAAGAAAAAAAATGTGCCCTGGTTTGCGCATATTGCGAACTACTTGGCAGTTGGAGTTGAACCATATTACTTGAGCTACCAGAGGAGAAGAAAATTTCATCATGATGCTAAGCAATATTTATGGGATAATCTGCTGCTTTTTAAAAAATGCTCCGACCAAGTGCTCCGAAGATGTATTCCTGAGGAAGAGCAACAACAAATCCTAGAGCAATGTCACATGACTCTCTATATGGAGGTCATTTTCCTGGAATAAGAACTGTAGCTAAGGTGTTGCAGTCAGGTATGTATTGGCCCTCCTTGTTTAAAGACGCTAACAAGTTTGTTCAAAATTGTAACAGGTGTCAAAAAACAAGAAATGTAATAGGAAACATGAAATGCCTCTTGCTCCCAAAATGGAAATAGAATTGTTTGATGTATGGGGACTGGATTTCATGGGATCTTTCCCACCCTCTTTTGGCAACAAATACATACTTGTAGCAGTTGATTATGTCTCAAAGTGGGTTGAAGCCATCGTTGCTCCAACAAATGATGATAAAGTGGTGATGAAATTCATCAAGAAAAATATCTTCACTCGTTTTGGAACTCCAAGAGCAAGAATCAGTGATGGAGGCAAGCACTTCGTGAATAGACAATTTGAAGTTCTCCTAAAGAAGTATGATGTGCAACACAAAATTGCTACCCCTTGCCACCCACAAACTAGTGGGCAAGTAGAGGTATCAAACAGATAAATCAAAAGAATATTGGAAAAAGTAGTAAGTCCAACCATAAGAGACTGGTCTAACAAGCTGGATGATTCCTTGTGGGCTTACAGAATTGTATATTGTACACCTATAGGATGCTCTCCTTATAAACTAGTGTTCAGAAAAGCTTGTCCTTTGCCCCTGGAATTACAGCACAAGGCTTTTTGGGCAATTATACTACTGAATTTGGACGCTAATCTTGTTGGGGAAAAGAGATTACTCTAGCTCAATGAGTTAGAAGAATTCAAGACCGAAGCTTATGAAAATGCCAGTCTTTACAAGGAGCAAATGAAAAAATGGCATGACAAGAAATTGGTGGACAAGGAGCATAGAAGTCAAAAGCGTCGCTAAAGCGGCGCTAACCGTGCCGTTCGCTGGTTGCGGAGGACCACCGCGAGAATCCGCATCGCCACGTAAAGAGGTTGCGTTTAAAGCGGTTGATTTTGCGGAGAAAAATGGCGGAGATCGTGTCTGTCTCGCTCAAAATCGCGGATGAAAAGAAAATGGAGAAGAAACACTGTTTTTAAAAAAATCATAGATATTTTTTGACATTTCATTTTTTATTATTAAAAGGGTATTGGGCCACTCTTTTCATCTTTTTCGGACCTTCTTTTGTTTATATATTGACACACTCCACCGCATGAAAAAAGCAACATACCTACTCCACCAAATGCAAAAAGCAACAGATCCATTTTTTTTATATTTTTCTTACAGACCTTTTTTGTTTGAGGATTCAGTGGGAAGCTTCTCTTTTTGTCCTTTTATTTGTTGGCAACTCGTGCATCATCCTAGTAAGTACCATTCTATTTTTATTTATCTCTTATTCTTTTTTCTATCCTCCTTTTTTTTCTCTCTTTTTTTACCCTCCTAGTTTTGCTTTCTCTTACTCTTTTTTTCTACCCTCCTATTTTTTTGGGGCTTTTATTTCTGAACTCTTTCCCTTATTTTTCTATCCTCCATTTTTTCTTTTTCTTTTTTTTCTAACTCTCATAATAGGTTAATGTTGTCTGATCATATTTTAGACTCATTCATACATATATATTGACACACACAACAGTCCCATGTTTATTTACTAGACACCTCTGATTAGATTAAATTTGAAAAGGAAAAAAAATATCTTAAATAAAAATTATGTAGTTTTTATATTTTACAAACTGTGAATTATTAAACACACTTAATAATGTTTAAAATTTAATAATTTTTTGTTTGTAAAATAAGTAAAAAAAAATAAAAATTTTATTTTAAATAATTTAAAATTTGTATTCAAATACAAAATAATCTATTTTGAAAAAAATATTATAAATTAAAAAAAAGAGGTTATAATTATAATTTTTTTACTATCTTGTATAATTATTTTGTTACTATCACATAAAAATAAACTAATAAGTGTTACTTAACAAATAAAAATAACAATCTAATTTTAAAAACATTCGTGTGTCACCCCTGTAACCGAATCATCATTTATGAATCAATTGATTTTGCTAAGCAGACTCAAATTTCTTTTTTTTTTTGCTTATAACTGCACCACAAGAGTCACATCACCCCTGTAACTGATTTCTTTTTCCTCTATAATAATAAATACTGCTAGTGATGGCAACCAATGACGATACGCAAAAGTCTCCTTCTTCTTATGCTTTGGTTAAACCCTCAGGTCCAAATCGTGATATGGCATAGCAATGGAATTCCCTGAAGGATATCAATAACAGAAGGAATGTGACATGTGACTTATGTCAGAAGACAACAGGTGAAATTACCAGGGCTAAATACCACCAAATGGGGATAAGAGATGTAGAGTCATGTAAGAAAACCACCCCAGAAGTAAGAAATGCTTTAAAGGAAGCGTATGAGAGGAAGCTAACTGATAAAAATGCCTCCCTAAAGGAGCTAAAAGAAGATGATGACGAACTCGAAGAGGTGGGAGAAATCTGTAACCTTCGAATCGAAAAAAAGGGAAGTAACATCCAGTAGTGATTCCTTCGCTACTGCTGCTAAGAAAGGCAAGACTGTGAAAGGAGTCCCATGGACCTATTTCTCTTAAAAAAAGCTAGAAAACAACATCAAGTTGGGGAAAAGGCAAACAAACATCATTGATGCTTATGATAAAGAAGCTAGAGCAAGAACAATTCAATATATTAAGAGGTTTTTGACAATGAATGGGATATCTTTCAATGTTGTACGCTCTAGAAGTTTCAAGTTGATGGTTGAAGCAATAGGGAACTACGATCCTTATTTGAAGGTTCCATCTTATCATGAATGTAGAGTTACACTCCTTCAAAAAGAGTTAGAGTACACGAAGGAATTATTGAAAGAGCATGAGATAGAGAGAGTAAACTATGGGTGTTCTATTATGTCTAACGGATAGACAGATAAGAAGCGTAGAACTTTGATAAATTTCTTGATGAATTGTCCATCAGGAACTATGTTTGTCAAGAGTGTTGATTCTTCTTCTTATGTCAAGACTGGTGAGAAATTATGTCAACTTCTTGACACTTTTATGATGGAGATTGGTGAACAAAATGTTGTTCAAGTGGTGACCGACAATGGAAGCAATTATGTTTTGGCCGGTAAGAGACAATAAACTCATTCAATTGTTCATATTTCAATTTATTTGTGACTCGTTTTCTTATTAAATTTTATGCTTGTGACGTTAGGGAAATTTTTACAAGCCAATAGACCTCATTTGTTTTAGACTCCATGTGATGCACATTGCTTGGACTTGATGCTAGAAGACATAAGAAAGCTTGATAAAGTAAAGAGGACAACAAAATGAGGAATCAATCTAGTAGGTTTTATTTATAATCATTCATTACCATTGAACACTATGCAGCAGTTCACAAGCAAAACAGAATTGGTGAGGCATGGAGTGACTAGGTTTGCTACCACATTATTGACATTGCAGAGGTTGTATAAGCAGAAAAAGAACCTCCAAAGAATGTTCACTTCTGATGAGTGGTCAAAATCTAAGACTGCCAAAGATCCTAAGGGGAAAAGGGCAACTGATATTATGCTCAATATATCTTTTTGGAACGATGTCATTTTTTTCTTAAGGCTATGGGGCTTCTTGTGGGTGTTTTGAGGATGGTTGATAATGAAAAAAGCCAGCAATTGGGTACATTTATGAAGCAATGGATAGGGACAAAGAAGCAATTCAAAATGCATTTCGTGAAATTAGAAAAGAAGATAAGTATAAAGATATTTTAGCTATCATTGATAGAAGATGAGATTATCAACTTCATCATCCTTTGCATGCAGCAGGGCATTATCTTAACCCTTAATTTTTTTATTATAATCCAAAGATGGATGGTGATGTAGAAGTGGTTAATGGTTATTTAAAATGCTTCGAGAGGCTAACTACAAATGGGGATGAGATGGACCAAGTTATAGATGAATTAAAGCTATATAAGAAAGTTCGGGGTCTCTTTGACATACACTCAGCCAAAAGACAAAGGGATAAAGTGTCTCATCGTAAGTATTTGATCCCTTTAAGCTTTTCTTATTACAATTTATTTAACTAGTCATATTACTGAGTTATTATATTTTGTATTATAGTGTAATGGTGGGGAACTTATGGAACACAAACAAAAGCACTGGAAAAAATTGCCATAAAGTATTGAGTCTGACTTGCAGCTCTTCGGGATGTGAGCACAATTAGAGTATTTTTGAGCATGTAAGTACATGCTCAATGATTTTATTTATATAGCTTCATAATTGATTGTGAAACTTATATTTTTTATTGTTTAATTATCAAATAGATTCATTCGAAGAGGCGAAGTAGACTTGAGCATCAAAAGTTGAAGGACTTAGTTTATATTCAATATAACCAAACTCTTAAATATCGATTTGACAATCATGATCTAATTGATCCCATTATCCTAAATGGTATTGATGAAAACAATGAATGG
Organism: Gastrolobium bilobum; assembly: GCF_033153095.1. Classification (NCBI taxonomy): domain Eukaryota; kingdom Viridiplantae; phylum Streptophyta; class Magnoliopsida; order Fabales; family Fabaceae; genus Gastrolobium; species Gastrolobium bilobum. Next base: position 12,779 of record NW_026896194.1, read on the forward strand.
TTGGTAGGAGAAATGGGTGGAGATAGGGAACAAAATGAGAATGAACTTGTATTTGAGGACGATACCATTACCTGGGGTGACATTGCAGATGTAACTAATGCTGATGAGCCTTTAGTTTACACTAGACAGCAGATAAAGTCCATTGCTTTGCCTTCAAGCTCTAAGGGAAAAGGAATTAAAGAAACTGAAGGACTTGAAGATGTGCCAGAACAACTGCACAATATAGATACTAGTGACAGTGAGGCTGAAGCAGACTTTGGTGATGGTGGAATTCAAGACTCTAATGAGTTCTTTTCGACATTTAAACATGGAAATGGAATGAAATGTTTTGGATATTGACAATATTTAGATCTTTTAATTGACTACTTGGAATTTTTGTTTGTTTTGGAGCAATTCTTTATTATTATTGATTGTTTTTATTTTTTAGCATATATATGTGTGGTATATCTATGTACTATTAATCTATTATGCTATTTTCGCAACCGCAACCCGCTATAGTGCTATAGCCTTTTTCAGGGTTGGCCGCAACAAGCTGCAATCCGCTTTTAACTACTATGACAAGGAGCTAAGTGTAGGAACAACAATCTTGCTCTACAAGTCGAGGTTAACGTTATTTCCTGGGAAGTTAGAATCAAAATGGGATGGGCCTTACCGCATCACCAAGTAATTACCTCATGGAGTATTTGTCATCACTAATGAGAGAAATGGAAATTCTTTTAGAGTCAATGGCCATAAATTGAAGAAATATATATGTAGAGCGATGAATAGAGAGGAACTGATTATTCCTCTTGGAGACCCTGAGATCAACTAATTTTGGAGCAAGAAGTTGAGCTAAGATTATAATCCAAGCGCTATTGGGAGACAACCTAGATTCTAGTTCCTTTCATTATGAATTTCCCATTTTATTTTATTTTCAGTTTTTCTTTTCTTTTCTTTTCTTAATTAAATGCCTTTTGCTGTAGGACACTGATAAGTCTCTTTAATGAGACTTAGAACATATGGTTTAGAGTGTAATTGGTGAGAAATGAATGACTTTTGTGATTAAAATACCCCAAAAATTCATGTTGAGCTGAAATTTAATGGGCTTAAGTGCTAATGGGCTTAAACATGTTATTTTACAGGCCCATTTTGTTAACAATCATCAGGAAATGAAGTAAGAAGAAAAGAAAAGGAAAAGCAAAAAGAAAGTGATGGGCCGGACCTAAAATACTAAAGCCCATAAAGGAAAGGAAGAAAGAAGCAAAAGAAAAAGAAAAGAAAAGAAAAGAAAGAGAAGTCTAAAGCAGAAACGCAAAGAAGAAAAAAAGGGAGAGAGAAAAAAACCCTAGCGCTCACATCGTGCAATCTGAACCCACACCCTCCATCTCTAATCTCTGCCCCAAATCGATCCATAAGGTCAGAATATCCTTTGTCCGCGGTTCATCCGTCCAACATAACCCACACCCACAGTCCATTAAGGAAGAAAACACAAAAAACCCTAGCCACTATTTTTTTGGGTTGAGAAAAAGCCAAACAGAAATCTGTTACTTAGTGGAGGCTGGAGGGATTGTGAGCACACGTCAGTGTACGGGTTGAAGGAGCGACAAATTCCATCTGGATTGTTTGAACAGAGGAGTGAAGCACTGTGCGGACCACCTAGTTGCAGCGCATTATATTGCTGAGCTGGAGAGGAAAATCGTAAAAAGGAAGGAAATGAGCCCTATAAAAAGGGAAAGAGGAGTGAGTCAAAGTGGTGGGTTCTTCCTTCACTGATTCTGAGTTACTGTTTTTAGTTTTTGTTTTCTAAACTATTTTATTTTATTTTCTTTTAAGTTCTGTTTTGTAATGATATTTTGGTTCATTGGATGAACTTGATGCATGTCTTTACAGCACTGAGATTGCCGGTTGTTAGGCCAGTGCTGTAATTTAGTTTTTAGAATTTTTATTTTGTGATTTCTGTAGTTCTCTGTTACTGTTTGTAAGCTTCATCCATATGGATAGTGGCAAACTTTTTAGAGGTTGGGTTTAGGTGATACCCAAACCTCAGTGCTTGTTAAACGTTTGGTTTTCTGGTTTTAATTTTTATATCTCAGTTGTTTAATGCTTTTTCTAATGTGTAAAGTTATCTGCATTTTGGCCGAATGTCAGAGGTTTGGTTAGGATTTAGTTGTTGAGAAACAACTAACTCTGGATTCTGCATTAGACACATGGACTTAGATGAGAAATCTTCTAAGAGATCTCATTTCAGAAATGAATGAGATCTCATGTAATATTGGACCTGAGTCTCAAGAGTCCTAATCCCACTTGGCATAGAGATATGGAAGTGGGAAACTTTGGGATAAAATAATTTTTAAGAGATTAAAATTAACAATACAGTTCTGTTAACTGAGAATCTTAGGATGAGCTTTTTGTTAATCAAATTATTTTTCAAGCACGGTGGGGAAGGAGAGCCAGAACTCAACCCACCTTTTTGAACTTCTTTATCAACTCAGATTTCTAATTTCCTTTGTTATTTCATATTTCAATCTCTGTTCTGTTTCCAAAATCTTTGTCACATCTGTCATTTAAGTTGCTTCATTCTTACTTCTTATTTTATAACTTAGGAAAGTAATTCAGAAAATTTTAAAAGAAAAGTGAACAGTAGTGTTTTAGGTCCATTCTAGATTATTTTTTTTACCTTACAATTTTATTTCTTTTATTTTCAAATAGTAACTCAGTTTTTAAGCAATTACAAATTTTAGTCATTTCAAAACGCCAACGATCCTTGTGGGAACGATAACTGGGACTTATAACAGCCCTATATTACTTGTTGTCGCGTATACTTGCGCGCATTACTTGCACAACTGTTAGCAAGGCAACAAGTTTTTGGCGCCGTTGCCGGGGATCGAGGCGTACATGATCAGATTTCTGTGTGATTGTTATTTTTGAACTGCTTCTTTTTTGCTGTTTTTAGTGTAGCTCATTTGAATTCTGTTTCAGTTTTGTTTTAATTATTATTACTGTAGTGTCTTGAATATTGGTAGTTTAAAATCTGTTCTGTTCATATTCTGTTTCTTTTATGTCATTTAATTTTTTTTTAGTCTCATAGTTCATAGTTGTTATTTTGTTTTGTAATTTTTTAGTTTCAGTTTTATTTTAATTATTAGTTTCACCCTGTGTGAGGGTGAGTTGTTACTGCCTTATAAAGCCGTCAGGCTGTGAACTGTCCTGGGACTTTTCTGCTTGCAGGTTCTTGTTTGTTTATTTTTTGCTTGTTCTGCATAAAAGTTGGTTAGTAATCTAGGTGTTTTAGCTAAGTCAAGTTTACCTGTTTTAGTTAAAAGGGGTGCATGAGTGCAACTCCACACCCGTTCATAGATTCAATTGACCCTGAACCTGAGAGGACATTTAGAGTTAGGAGAAGAGCCCATAAAGCACATAGGCAAATTCCACTTCTAGAAATTGAAGAAATGGAGGATTTAGGAAGTGTAAATGGGAATGATGGGGTAGGAGGACCTGCAAGGATAGAGGACCCACCTGTCATAAATGACAATGATAGGTCCATGATGGACTTCATCATACCTGTGTTGGATGAGTTAGATCCAAGCATAGCCCAACCTGTGAATGGAGTGCCCTTTAAGTTAGAACCTGTGATGTTCACCATGCTCCAAAATATGGGGCAGTTTCATGGGTTGTTGATGGAAGACCCACACAAGCACCTTAGAAATTTCATAGAAGTGGCCAACACTTTTAGGAATCCCAACATCTCGGATGATGTGCTAAGATTGAAGTTATTCCCTCATTCACTGGCTGACAAAGTCAAAGAGTGGTTGAACTCCCTTCCATCCAACTCCATAACCAATTGGCACACCCTTGCTGAGAAATTCATTATGAAATTTTTCCCCTCCAATAAGATAGTGCAAACTAGAGGTGATATTGCTAACTTCATGCAGAGGGATGGTGAGACACTAGTGGATGTGTGGGAGAGGTACAAGAACCTTCTTAAGCAATGCCCCAACCATGGTTTGCCCTCTTGGGCAGTGTTACAAACCCTGTACAATGGCCTAAATACTCAAAACAGAGCCTTGGCAGATTCTGCTGCTAATGGCATGTTTATGACTATGTCCTTTAACCAAGCCCATGAGTTGTTAGAACAAATGACTCAAAATTATGCCCAATGGCCTGAAGAGAGAAATCAGCCTAGGAGAGTGGCTGGTTTACATGAGATAGACCCTGTAACAGCCCTTTCAGCTAAGTTTGATGCATTGTCCAATTTAGTGAGAACCCAAGGACAAACCATTGAGGCAAGATTGTCCCAATCCCAAGTTCCTGTACCTACACCTCAAATACCTGCAACCCAACCCCAAGTTAACGCAATAAACACAAGTGTAACTTGTGTTTGCTGTGGTGGGCCCCATTTGTATGATAGTTGCCCATCCAACCCAGAATCTGTATTTTATGTGGGAAATCAAAATAGAAACCAAAATAATTTTTCCACTAATTTTAATCAAGGATGGAGGCATAATCAACAGCCTCAATTTTTCCAAGGGCAAGGGCAGCAAGCTGGCCCCTCCAATGCTCAAACCAAACCACCTTTTTCCTCCCAAAATTACCAACAACCTTCAAGGCAGCAACCTTTTGCTCAGCCTAATGAGCTGCCTATTGCTCCACCAACTTCCTTAGAAGCTTTGTTGAGGGAATATTTGGCTAAAAATGAGACCAAGCAAAACAGCTTGGAAGCTGTTGTGCAAAGTATTCCAGCATCCTTGAGGAACATAGAATTCCAACTAGGCCATTTAGCAAACACTATGAATACCAGACCTCATGGTACCTTGCCTAGTAACACTGAAGAGCCTAGGAGAAATAAAGAGCAATGCAATATGATAGAGCTTAGAAATGGCAGATCTGTAAATCAGCCAGAAGTTGTGGTTAGACCTTCCACATTAAAAAAAAAGAAGGGGAGAACATGCAGAAAGAAAAGGATGCAAATTCTGAACCTGTTCAGAATTCTGTTGTTCATAATAGCCCCCAAGGGGTTGTGCACAGTAACTCCTTACCCATTTTGGTCGAATCAGACACTCAGCCCTCTATAGATGAGCCTTTAGGGAATAATTCCATTGAAAAACCCACTCAAAAGGGTTCGGCCCCTAAGCCAAATAGTGAGACACCTGCTGCTTCAAAAAGACCTCCACCATCCTTCCTCAAAGGTTGCAAAAGCAGAAGCAAGATAATCAGTTTAGGAAATTTCTAGACCTCCTAAAACAGTTGCATGTCAACATTCCATTTGTTGATGCATTGGAACAAATGCCCTCTTATGTGAAGTTCATGAAAGAAATTCTTTCAAGAAAAAGGAGGCTAGAAGAGTTTGAGACTGTTGCTCTTACACAAGAGAGCAGTCAATATCTTCTTAGTAAGATACCTCCTAAACTAGGAGACCCAGGAAGTTTTACAATCCCTTGTACCATAGGAGACCACTACATAGGCAGAGCATTGTGTGATTTAGGTGCTAGTATCAACTTAATGCCTTTGAGTGTGTACAAAAAGCTGAAAGTAGGAGAGCCTAATCCCACCACTGTCACATTACAGTTGGCTGATAGGTCTCTAGTTTATCCGGAAGGGAAAGTAGAGAATGTTTTGGTGAAAGTAGATAAATTCATTCTACCTGCTGATTTTATAATCTTAGACTATGAGGAAGACAGAGAGGTTCCAATTATTTTGGGAAGGGCTTTCTTAGCCACTGGTGGGGCTGTCATAGATGTTAAGGAGGGTGAGTTGGCCATGAATGTGAATGGTGAACAAGTAAAATTTAATATTTTAAAAGCCATGAAATACCCAAGAGACATTGAGGAATGTTCTAGACTAGATATCATTGACTGTGTAGTCAAAGATAAATTTTTGCATGAGTCCTCATTAGACTCTTTACAAAATTCTGGTTTTGAGGGTCTAGAAATCAGTCAAACTGATTCTGAGGAAGTAGTTAAGTGGCTGAATTCTAGAACTGGTGTGGTTTGGAAAAATAAAAATTTTGAGTCATTAGAATTGGCCAAGAGAGGGTTAAAAATTCCCAAACCCTCAATTGAAGAGCCCCCTGTGTTAGAACTCAAGCCTCTGCCTAATCATCTTAGGTATGCTTACCTAGGAGAAAAAGATACCTTGTCTGTCATAGTGTCATATCTGCTCACTGTGCTAGAGGAAGAACAGTTGCTGACTGTTTTAAAAAAATTTAAGAGGGCTATAGGTTGGTCTTTAGCAGACATAAAAGGTATTAGCCCTTCTTATTGCACACATAAAATTCTGTTGACTGACCCAACTAGCAGCTCTAGGGAGCAGCAAAGGAGATTGAACCCAATCATGAAAGAGGTAGTCAAAAAGGAAATAATTAAGTGGTTGGATGCTGGGGTAATATATCTTGTTTCTGACAGTAACTGGGTCAGCCCAGTACAGTGTGTCCCTAAGAAGGGTGGGATCACTGTTGTGGAGAATGAAAAAAAAGAATTAATATCCACAAGGACTGTCACTGGTTGGAGGATTTGTATGGACTACAGAAAACTCAATAAGGCCACTAGGAAGGATCATTTTCCTTTGCCTTTTATTGACCAGATGTTAGATAGATTGGCTGGTAAGGAATACTATTGTTTTCTAGATGGCTATTCAGGATACAATCAAATAGCCTTAGCCCCTGAAGACCAGCCAAAGACCACTTTCACTTGTCCCTATGGCATCTTTGCCTTTAGGAGAATGCCCTTTGGGCTGTGCAATGCACCAGCCACCTTTCAAAGGTTCATGATGACAATTTTTACTGACATGATAGAACAATTTGTGGAAGTCTTCATGGATGACTTCAGTGTCTTTGGGGATTCTTATGAAGAATGCCTAGGAAATTTGGAAAAAGTTTTGAGAGGTGTGAAGAGACAAATCTGGTCCTAAATTGGGAGAAATGCCATTTTATGGTGAGGGAAGGCATAGTTTTAGGACATAGGATCTCTAAGGCTGGTTTAGAGGTTGATAAGGCCAAGATAGACCAAATTGAAAAATTGCCACCCCCTGTTAACATAAAGGGGATAAGGTCTTTCCTTGGGCATGCTGGCTTTTATAGGAGGTTTATAAAAGACTTTTCCAAAACCTCAAAGCCTCTTAGTCATTTGCTGGAAATTAACACCCCATTCCATTTTGATGAGGCTTGTCATAAAGCCTTTGAGGAGCTAAAACATAAATTAATTTCTGCTCCCATTATAATAGCCCCTGACTGGTCACTGCCCTTTGAGTTAATGTGTGATGCAAGTGATTGGGCAGTGGGGGCTGTTTTAGGACAAAGAAAAAATAGAGTTTTTCACTCTATTTATTATGCTAGCAGGACCTTAAATGGAGCCCAACTGAATTATACAGTTACTGAAAAAGAACTGTTGGTTGTTGTATTTTCCTTTGACAAGTTTAGATCCTATTTGGTAGGTACCAAAGTCACTGTATATACTGACCATTCTGCCATGAAATATTTGGTGGAAAAGAAGGATTCCAAACCTAGATTGATTAGATGGGTTCTTCTCCTTCAAGAGTTTGATATGGAGATTAAAGATAGGAAAAGAACCGAGAATCAAGTGGCTGATCACTTGTCTAGGCTTAGAGCAGCTATTTTTAGTTACCACCAACACAACCCCATGGTATGCTGATTTTGCTAACTATTTAGTTAGTGGGGAACTTCCTAAGGAGTTGAGTTACCAACAGAGGAGAAAGTTGGTGCATGAGAGTAGGTTTTATTTGTGGGATGAACCCTACATGTTTAAAAAATGTGCTGATCAGATAATT
>NW_026896195.1:0-20387 GCF_033153095.1 Gastrolobium bilobum
CTTTATTGCTGAGAAAAAAGGTTATAGCGAATTGAGAAGCGGAGAAAGTTATATTTATTATTATTTTAGACTTATCACTCTTATTATTTGATTGGTTATTGTTATATCAATTTGAAATCAATAATAACAAAATAGAAAGAAAAAAAAACTATTGCTGATTTCGACTTTCTTATAATAGATAATTAAGATAGAAGGGTGGTACGTCTAAAATATAATAAATATAACCGCCCCAACTGAGAGGCTTCTATAGTAGTCCATTGTTCTTTATAAAACAAGGTGGTGAAGGGGATAGTCCACGAGAAAAAAACCCGCAACTTTTTTTCTTCCATAAACTCTTAGTATTTAAAAACTACATTGAATTTCAATTATTTCCAGTTGAGTCGAGTGAACTTACTCGAAGGAACAATATTCTCTTAATGTCTGTTTTTTCGTTTTCACAATTAGAATTTTATTTAATATAATCGAGTCCCTTATTACTCGAACTTTTTACATATTGATTTATAAAAACAAACAAATAATAACATTTAGATAATTTAAAAAACTCAATTTTTGAGTTTGTCTTTTCCGGTTCAAAGGTTGAAGTGACAAAAATAATAGAACCCCGTATACCGAAGTGAAAAAGAATTGAAGTGAAAAAGAACCAATTTTAATTATTATTATTTTAACCTTGAATAAAATTCATTAAACCAGTAATGAAAAAGAATTGAAGTGAGTAAACATAAACAGAAAAACCAAAATCACTGGTTGCTTGTGGAAGCTTGTGAAGCTTCCAAAAAATAATCCATTTTCTTTATCACTGGCTGCTACACTAGTCCGGTGAGCATTTTTTACCTCAGTTACTCTACCATCAGCCTCATTCATACTCTCATATCACATGAATACCGAACTAATTTGTTTCTAGCTGCTATAGTAGACTGAAGAATATCATCCTCTTTCTGCTGCTTCACTTTAAGTGATTTTTAGAAGAAAATCTTCAGCCCAAACTTTATTGAAATCTGAAATTTTGAACAGTAAAGTAATCTTCAATACGGTTCAGAGTCTCCATATTGATCTTATTTTCATTCATGTTATTATATAATTCCTCTGCACGTTTAGCTGCAGAACTCACAGACTCTAATAACATGTCCAGCTCAAATATGTCATCTTCACATCTGAACAAGCTTTCTTCGTACTGATTCCTGCACATATGTTCGGAAGAGTAATCCTCACTTCCTGAACTCACAGATACCCAGTGATCATTCAATACTTGAGCACCAAGCTCAGATCTCTAACTAGCAGTAGGAATTGGATAATCAGCAGGTAGAAGCCGGTAGCTGGGAGTGCAACGTTTACAGTCACTGAGGTCAAGTTCTTGAATGGATTTTCCCATGTACTCCTTCTCCCTGTATCTTTCCTTCTCTTTAGCTCCATCCATCTCACGCTTCTGCTCTTTGTCTTTGTCTTTGTCCTCCAACTTTGATGATCTTAGTGACTTTTTACTCATGACACCAGCAAGGAACCCATCAATATTTTCCAAACACTCCAGGAAATCATTGAATTCCACCATAAGATCAAGATGCTTTCCAAGTAAATCGGTTACCAAATTTTGCAATTCATTCCTTTTTATTATTTCACTGACGAAAAAATTATGAAGGCACTTCAAGAAAGCTTGGTAGTCATCAGCACTGTTCAACTTCTCCTTAACTTTCTCAAAGAAACTGAATGCTTGACTATACATGTTCTTTAAGGTATCCTTGTCTTCCTTAGAAGAAAAGTCTAAAGCCAACCCAAAACCTTCAACTTTCTATAAATAATGTTCGCCCATCTCAAATGTGACAACGCCTAACTCACCAGGTGTTGTAAGCGAGTTAGGTAACGTGACATTATCAACAAAAATTTACAAAATGTGACATTCAGATAATTTTTTACAAAAAATGTGGCACTTTAATCGTTGTCCATCAAAGAATCCTATAACAATTTCCATCTTAAAAACAAATCAAGAATTACAAGCCGTCTGTACTAAATAGGGAATGAAAGAAAGGGGAAAAAAAGTAGAATACATTCTTATATATTAAATTAAAGTTTATTCTCTTAAATGTAATGCCTATAATAGAGTAAACACATATGATTTACTCTGCATCAGTATCCTTTCTATATATACTGCAAAAGACAACTCTGTGTTTTGTGATATAGTTTCTGAACTGTTAAGAGTTTGTTTCGTGCCAGCTCAGGTTCTGTTAGAAGTTAGATTTGCTGAGTTGGGGGGACACTGTAATCAGTTAATCTCAAGTCAATAACACTAGGTTGATTGAGAAAACTGCATTACAATCAACTAACAGAAAACAACATTTTCGTCCTAAATAATCAGCAATAACTTTGGGGTAATAAGTTAACCCAACCCCATGAGCTAGGAAAATGAAAATGTAGAGAGAAAGAATCATCCAATAAAACCGTTAAAAAGGGGAGAAATGGATACCTCAAGAAATTGTTGAGCATTTATATGATCAGGTTCTCTCTCATCCTGATCACGATTAATCCTCGTATCCTTACTCTCACGTTTCCTCCGCTTCTTGTGCATGTTCATCATTGTGTTGTCATCATCCATCTCAGGGTGTTCAACACTCAGATCACGCTCACGATCATGAGAAGGAAGCCTCTTTCGTCGATATACTTGCATTTGCCGCATCATGGGTGCCATAGAACTCCGCTCACTAAAGCGCTGCAATGAATTTCGAGCATCCGGAGCATGCTGTGTAGAAGGTGCTGCGAAACTATCTGGTAAGAATCTAGTGAAGAATCCTAAACAGGGTAGCAACCTCACTATAAATTTCACCTATGTCCTTATGCTCTTTGCGGTACATATTGGAAATGTTCAAGAACGATTTGTAAACATGCTCATCACTTTGGAATCGTTTCTTTATCTTGTTCACAAAACTAATAGCTTCTTCAAATTCAACCGTTTTCTTTGGAGGAGCCTCATCCCTTACTCTCTTTATCTTTTATCGGTTCTCCAGATTTTCCTAGGAAAATTCGCTGGAAAACAAGTCGAGTAGATCGACAAGAGAAAGAAAAAAAAATAGTGAAGTGTTTGATCGGACAGAACAACAAGGTAAACAAGAAAAACAACAAATAGGGTTTCTTCTTTCTCTGTCTCTCTCACGTTGTTGCGTTAGAACGATGGAAACTGAGGCGGTGGGAACCAATTAAAAGGCTAGATTTAGAATTTTATATGGGAAAAAAATTTAATTATTGCATTTTAATTAATTAATTATGCAATTTGGATTGTGATTTTTTTTTTTTGGAGGTTTGGATTGTGATTTGATAGAAGAAAATAAATAAAATTTGTGATATGTGATTTAATTTTTTACAGTTTTGGATTGTGAACCAATCTGCGTGTGTGATTTAATATAAAAAATTAATCAAGATTTGATGTGTGATTATATTTAAATTTTATTTTTATTTTTATTATAAAAAAATTTGGTTTGTTATTTAAATTAAAAGTAACAATTATTATTAATAAGGAAGATAAAATAAAGATTTGATTTGTGATTTAAACTCAAAAATCAAGAAAAATCTGTATTAATAAATGAAATAATTCAATAAATATTCTAAATCTCTAAGGAATAAGGATTACCTAATTTAAATTTAAATTATGTTTGTGAGAAATAAAATATATCAAATGAGATGTCATTGCGTAGATTTCGAAAAGTTATGTGGAATCAAAAAACAATTACCTGAATTGGATACCCGAGTCAAAAGTTATGGCCTTCAGAAGTTTTATGATTAAATTATTATTATTTTTTTATAAAAAATGACACGTGTCAACCTTAGGTGAGAGATGCCTAAATGAGGCGTCACATTGTAAAATAGATCCGTAATTATTTCCAAAACTGCCATAAATGCGTAATATTTAATTAAAATGCAATAATTAAATTTTTTTGCCAATTTTATATATCTCAAAGATATGAATTAGTATTATTATATCTCCTTGGAGTGGATGGTAATATTTTTAAAATCAAATTAAATCTAATCATGCCAATTATCTTTAAAATAACTTGTTTTTAAAATAAAATAAAATTAATGAAATGATAATTAAAATTCATAAAATTTATACTTAATATATTTTAATTTTATTTATCCTTTATACTAATTATCCCCACATACTAACACGAGACTTTTCAGTGTGCTTTTTCCTCACTCGCACACTTCCTGGGAAAACTTCCTAGGAGGTCACTCATCCCATAATTGCTCCTAGTCAAGCACACCTAACTGTGGAGTTCTTCCGATCCGGGCTACCGAAAAGCAGATGCATCTTGTTAGTATAGGTAGTACCAATTGATTCTTATAAGCTATTCTCAAACTGTGCAGTCTCATACCTGCACAGTCTTTGGAATTCTTCTCTTTCGGGTGTCGATTCGATTCATTCATGCATGTAACCCCACGCTGGAAGCCTGTCAGGAGCCGCTCCTTGTCCGTGCCCCTTTGCAGCGGCGATTACTCCCTGCCCTCGTCAGCGCTCTAGATGTTACATCATTTTAATAGAGAGATTCACACAAGAAATTATTTTTTATTTAAAATTTAAATTAAAAAAATCACTCACTTTCTCTCCCATGATTTTCATTTCTTATCTCTATATCTCTCCTAAAATAATATAACTTATGTCATTTAAAATGACAAACATCAAACTCATTATTTAAACATGGTCCTATCACTTAATTTGTTTTTAGCTTCTTTTTTTTTTTAAGAAAAAACCCAAGCAAGACCTGATTATCAAACTTGTGCAGGACAACAAATTAGACATGATTAGTTATCAAACTTCAAGACCTAATACGTCAAATGCTTTGACGGGATTAGCCAAAAAAATTAAGTCCATGTTTTTTAATAAATTAATTACGCATTTATTACAGTTTTGGAAATAATTATATATTTATTGTACAATATAACGACCAATTTGGGCGTCACTCAAGACGCCTAAATTGGGCGTCACTCAAGAGGCAATCATACTTAATTTAGGCGTCATTTATCAGATATTAACATGTGTCATATTTTTTTTCCAAAAAAATAATAATTTAATCATAAAACTTCTGAAGGCCGTAACTTTTGACTCGGGTATCCAAATCAGGTAATTCTTTTTTTAATTCCTCATAACTTTTCGAGATCTACGCAATGAGATCTCATTTGACATATTTTATTTCTCATAAACACAATTTAAATTTGCAAGAATAATATTATAAGAAACGTTAAACCCGGAAGCCTCTGAGTTCTGGATTTGTGATTTAATATAAATAAATAAATAAAATTTTGATTTGTGATTTAATTTTTTTTTAATAATATTTTTTTATTATAACAAAATTTTGGTTTGTGATTTAAATTAAAAATTAAAATTAAAATTATTATTAATAAGGAAAACAAAATAAAGATTTGATTTGTGACTTAAACTAAAAAATCATTTTGAAAAATCTGTAGAAATAAAGGAAATAATTAAATAAATATTCTAAATCTCTAAGGAAGAAGAATATTATTTTTGAAATTAATGATTAATGCTATAAGCTTCTAAGTTATTATTTATGGTTTGAAATTAATTATGGCTTATGAATTTTTTTCAAAAATAAAATTACCTAAATTAGGCGTGATTGCCTCTTGATTGAAACCCAATTTAGACATCATTGGTGACGTGTCAGGTGTTGACACGTGTCACATTTTTAAACTCAGAAGCCTCTGTGTTTTGGGTTTGTGATTTAATATAAAAAATAAATCAAGATTTGATGTGTGATTTAAATTAAAAAATAACAATTATTATTAATAAGGAAAACAAAATAAAGATTTGATTTGTGATTTAAACTCAAAAATCAATTTGAAAAATCTGTATTAATAAAGGAAATAATTAAATAAATATTCTAAATCTCTAAGGAAGAAGGATTACCTGATTTAAATTTAAATTATGTTTGTGAGAAATAAAATATGTCAAATAAGATGTTATTGCGTAGATCTCGAAAATTTATGTGGAATCAAAAAAAGAATTACCCGATTTGGATACCCGAGTAAAAAATTATGGCCTTCAGAAGTTTTATGATTAAATTATATTTTTTTGAAAAAAAATATGACACATGTCAACACCTGATAGTGACGCCTAAATTAGGCGTGATTGCCTCTTGAGTGCGAGTTGGCTCCCTCCGGTATCCCCACGAGCTTCGACTCTTTGAGCCGGCTATGGGACTAATCCGGAGTGCGGGGGAACAGTGACCTTACACAAATTTTTGATATTCTTCTTGACTTTCTCCCTAATTTGTTCCCTAATTTCTACCTTAGGAATTTCCTTCATCCAATACCTGACTTTGTTTTTTCTTGAATTTCCTTTATTTGATTTCTCTTAATTCACATCAGGAATTTTTAAAAAATAAAATAATATATACTTGATAAATGGGTGTTCCCATTCCTTGATTCCAATTTAAATTCACAATAATAATAAAAGTGCTCTGTTTCACTTCTATGAGAATAAATGATTGTTTGGATGAGTTTTCAAAAAAAAATATTTTTATATTTTATTTTTTTTAGATTACTTTTTATAAAAGTTAAAGTTATTTAGATTTTTAAAAAATATTTAGTTTTTGAAAAATTATTTGTGTTTTAACTTATGTTATTTTTAGAAGCTAAAATTTTCATTTAAAAAAAAAGATTTTTAACTTTTTTTTATGACTTTTACTCTTTTTAAAAGTAGACGTCCAAACATATTTCTCCCATAAATGTTTTTTTTTCCTGAAGTAAAACAACTTTTGAAGAGAGAAAAACCCATCCAAAGAGGCCCTAATAATTTTTTAATGACATGGAAGAAAATGAGAAAAAAAGATTAAAAAAAGATGACGCTAATTTTTTTTAATTTTTGATTTCTATTATTGTAGTTGCTTTATTTTTCTTCTCTTCAGTCAATTGAGAAAAGATTTGAAACTTTAAAAACTTTTTTCCATTTTCTCCTCTCAATCCAAAGATGAGGTTAAGGCATGACAACTATATATTAGCATATGATATTAAAAAATAAAATGGTCAAGGGAATGAGAAAAAAAATGTGAATTGTGAAGACGATTGAAAAATAATAGTTAAAACTATATATTAGCAATTGTCGTAAAAAAAACTATATAATAAAATATTATAAATTTTTATATAATTTTTTAAATATAAAATTTAGTATTTCGGTTAAAATCTATTGTCATTTGCAATTTTATACAGTTGATGAAATCTATAAACAAAAGTAAAGAAATAGATTTTTATTGTGTTATCAAACGTAATTTTGATTATCGGAATAAAAAAATGTGTTATCAAACGTAATTCTGATTCTCGGAATAAAAATAAAATATGTTAACAAACGTAATTCTGATTCTCAGAATTGTTCCAAGGCACAGAAATAGAAAAGAATCATTCCTTTTCAGAAACAATGCCAGGAATCAGAATGATTGTCATGCGCAGCCTAATTGTCGTTGATTATATATCAGAGCAAACATACAAAAATGCACTAACTTTTTCGATAAACATTTCAAACATAAAATTTCACTTTCCTCCCACAACATAATAAGTAATGAACCAAACATTATTCTAATTGATCTCAGAATATGTTTTTAAATGAATAATATAAATCATCATATATTATATTATTAAAAAATAAAAGGTATGTGTAATTATGATAAATGTTTGACATGTCAAATTTTTTGCCCCAACTAAAGTTAAATTCTGGCTCCGCCATTGTGTGGAGCCATTCTTTTGGACGTTAGACAGTTTTTTTTTTCTTGCCCATCAGTGGCGGAACCACATTATGCTTAGGTAGGGTCGGAGCCCCAGCTACATTTCAGTAAATTTTATTTATTATATATAATTATATAAGTAACTGTAATTTTTGCTTTTTTTATAATAGAAATCTAAAATAACTTATAGTGAAAAATATATCTTTTTACTTATAAAATGCAATTTTTGAAAAAAAAATTCATTCAAACGGGTCGTTAATCTTCACCTCTGCTATTTTTAAAATTTTTGAAAAGTTAAAAAATAAAGAAAGAAAGATAAAAAGTTTTTTTTAATATTGCTCTTAACTTTGATCAATCTGATACCGCCAATCCCATGGGAATAACAAATTACATGTTATGGAATAAAAAAATCAACAGGGTCAAATTAGGTAAGAAAAATAATGAACTAGTAAGAAAAAAAAATGAATATCGTCAAATTATATAAGAAAAAGCATTGAACGTGTATAAAGTAGGAACTGTTTTAAAAAACTAATGAATAACTTTAATTTGGATTTCGAAATGGTAATCCAAATATTGAATTCTGGAAATTATTGGTATTTATTCCCTTCTTTATATTGTTCAATATCAGATTAATTACCATTTAATAGTCATCATATTAACGAAATTGGACTTTTTTCCTTACACACGTTTCTCATTTTCATCATATTAATTACCATTCAATATTGTCATCATATTAACATTGAACATGTATAAAGTAGGAGTTGTTATAAAATACTAATGAATAACTTTAACTTGGATTTTGAAATGGTAATTCAAATTTGAAATCTGAAAATCATTGGTATTTATTCCCCCTTTATGATTGGTCAATACCAGGTTAATTACCATTCAATATTGTCATCATATTGGACTTTTTTCCTTACACAAATTTCTGATATTCTTCTTGACTTTCTCCCTAATTTGTTCCCTAATTTCTATCTTAGGAATTTCCTTCATCCAATACCTGACTTTGTTTTTTCTTGAATTTCCTTTATTTGATTTCTCTTAATTCATATCAGGAATTTTTAAAAAATAAAATAATATATACTTGATAAATGGGTGTTCCCATTCCTTGATTCCAATTTAAATTCACAATAATAATAAAAGTGCTATGTTTCACTTCTATGAGAATAAGTGATTGTTTGGATGAGTTTTCAAAAAAAATATTTTTATATTTTATTTATTTTAGAAGTACTTTTTATAAAAGTTAAAGTTATTTAGATTTATAAAAAATATTTAGTTTTTGAAAAAATATTTGTGTTTTAACTTATGTTATTTTTAGAAGCTAAAATTTTCATTTAAAAAAAAAGATTTTTAACTTTTTTTTATGACTTTTACTCTTTTTAAAAGTAGACGTCCAAACATATTTCTCCGATACATGTTTTTTTTTCCTGAAGTAAAACAACTTTTGAAGAGAGAAAAACCCATCCAAAGAGGCCCTAATAATTTTTTAATGACATGGAAGAAAATGAGAGAAAAGATTAAAAAAAAAAGATGACGCTAATTTTTTTAATTTTTTATTTCTATTATTTTAGTTCCTTTATTTTTTTTTCTCTTCAGTCAATTGATAAAAGATTTGAAACTTTAAAAACTTTCTTCCCTTGTCTCCCATCAATCCAAATATAAGGTTAAATTATAGAGAATCATCTCATTCTTCTAATAAAAACAAAAAGAGAATTATCTCGTATTTTAATTAAAATATATCATTTGTCCTCTCTTTATTGACAAAACTATTTATGTCTAAAAGGACATAATTTACGTCCTTTAAAAGGACACACTAAATCCCTCTCTTTTTTCCTGATTTGATCGGAATACTTTGAGCCATGAGAGTACAAATGAGGGCAAAAATTCATGAATCAATTTTATTAGTAAATTATGTTTAAGATATATCCATGAAAATTTTATTCTTATTTTACCACAATACATAGTACAATCTAGAATTAATTTATTATGATTACATATTTTTCTATTCTTTTAACTAATAATAAACAAATTTGTTTAACATTAATTTCAATCTAGCATTTTATGAGCCAATCCTAATCATCATGACTCATGAGAGATCTAAATAATAAATTACCCTCTTCGTTAAAAAAATATTCCAAAGCATATGCACCTTTTCTTTCTTTTTCCGAGCATATGATTCACTAGGGGTGTTCGCGGTCTGGATTAGATCGATTTTGGAAGCAAAATTCATCCGATCCAATCCCTTCGTTTTGATCATATAATCATCCCTTCGGTTTTGATTTGTTTTCAAATCCGATCCGATCCGATCCAATCCAATTTTTTTCGGTTTGGATTGAATTATCTAATGTTTCCTTTTTCAACTATACCCTCTTCCTAAATATGTTCCTACCTATTATCTAGATTACCCCTTAACCTCACCTTAACAGATAAAGAATCTCAACTTTTATAGCCTTTCAAAATCTATCCCCCGGTAGTTAAGATTCGCCTCTTCTAAACACAAGTAGCTGTACTTTTTTTTCCTTTTTTTTTCAGTGAAAATAAGCAAGCAGCTGTCAACTCCATTTTCAAAGTAAACGCCATTGCTATATATAATTGACTCAAGGTCAAACTCCTCGCTACCATCTGTACAAAAAAGTATGTCTTGAAATACAAATTGCCAACACTAAATAAGTACACATGCAGCGCGTTATGGGAGGGATAACATACGCTTATGCACTCATGGTTTCAGATTAAAATCTTCCAAAAAAACATATGAGTAGGGTCAAGTTTTCACTGAAGTGAAATCATAGCATTCTATTTATCATGCTCCAGCAAGAGCAAAAACATGCAGTGACACACTAATATCATATTCACAGGTTCTGTACAACTAGCTGAGTTTTCTCAGTAATCATTATTTAGAGGAAAAAAATGTAATCCACTTTTGCCAACTGTAGAATGTGTTGGGCAAAGTATACTATAAAACCCCAGCTAAAGCAGCAGAGATAGTGGTTTATGGGGTGTCAACCTGTCAGTAGGTCAAAATGCTTTACAGAGGTTAGCCCTCATGTTATATAAACCTTGCTGATGAATTGGAACTGCCCACAACTTGCTCCTCTTTGGTTCAGATATCCTTACATGTGAAATTGCATTGGCAAGTGCATCAATCCACACACAAACATCATGATATTCTGAATTGCAACTTTCAGATGATGAAGAAAGGCTTGAAACCTCATTAAGGAACCCATCATCCATCCTGTTTCTTCCTAACCTAGGTTCAGGTGCAGCAACAAAGTTGTGGCAAGCAGCTCCATTTTGGTGCTTCAACTTTGATTCAACGGGCAGGATCTTCAATGTACGTTCTGTGTAGAAAGATATCCATGGATGTCCTGAAATTGAACCACATAATATTAATTTAACATGCAAACAATCGAACAGTTCTTAAAACTTAAAAGTACTGTCATTTTATTTCCTGTTTAAAAACATTAGGGAGAAAAAGAGAGCCTCAACCACATAGAAGAACACATAATAAAAACTAACAAAAGTATGTGAGAATTAACAGATTCCCACCACTGTTATCCCAACCAAAACAAGGCAATCCTTCTAATTATTAAGAATTCATGTGAAAGGCAAAGATACTTTTCAACAAAACTTGGAAATTTCTAATTTTAATTATTTCAAGATTAAAAAACAAAAAATCAGACCAAATACAACTAGTCTTTGGTGTATTCATCATTGAGGAAGAGAGATAAAGCACGCTACAAAACATTAATAATCTACCATAAACTTACTAAGTACTTCATCAGCTGTTATCCTTGCTGAAATATCCCTTGTCAGCATTCTCCCAACAAGATCTCGTGCAGGTTTAGATATTGATTCCCACATCCCGGTTTGGAACTCTAGCTTGGAATTCTTAATAGCCTCAAAAACTGCTTCTTGTGAATCCCCTTTAAATGGAAGAACACCAACCAACAGAGCATGCAGGAGCACTCCAGCACTCCATATATCCGCCTTTTCTGAGTATCTACCCAACAACACTTCTGGTGCAACATATGCAGGGCTCCCAGCCAAACCCGTCAAGTTCTGACCTGCAATGCAAATTTCTAGACAATGAGGCTATGCATAAATTACTCATGTATGCATGTATGTATCTTTTACTTATGTGTGTGTATTTATATATATGTCAATTGAATTACTGATATTTTTAAATGCTTAAAAATTAAACAAAGTGACCTTAGAGTATGAATGGTTAGCTTCAAACTATTATAAGCATTTTCTCTAGGACCTCTTATTCTTAGACCGCTAGCAAATTTAATTGAATACTGAACATAGTAAACTTAAGGGAGATGACCATTTGAACTCTCCAATTTTTACTCCTATGTACAGGGTAACATTAGTAAAGTACAATTCAGTTGAAAGCTCATCATGATGAACTTCTTCAAACTTGCCTAGACATTTTTTATTAACAGAATGACTAGGATGGAATTTTACACAAGGAAGGTTGTGTAAGGATTCTATTCATAGAAGTTAGCACATATATATACCATAGGATAACAAAAAAAGAAGATCATCCAAACAGGTTTAACATATTACCCTTAGAAATTCTCATGGCCAGGCCAAAATCAGCAAGCTTTATTTCCCCCGAAGCAGTAAGCAGAATATTCTCAGGCTTGATATCTCTGTGCACAACTCCCATATCATGACAATACTTGATGACCAACATCACTTCCTTAAGTATATTAGCAGCCCGCTGTTCAGAACAAGGGCCCTCCCTAAACATCTGGTCGACAAGTCTTCCCCCAGAGCACAATTCCATCACCAGATGAGAGCAATCAGCTTCCTCATACACTGCCAGCAGAGTCACAACCCCAGGATGCCCAGACAAGTGCTGCATTATCTCCACCTCCCTGTAAACAGTCTCATCCCCCTTCTTCAGAGTCTTACACGCATACTCCGCGCCGCCAACAAGAGACCTACACAACGAAACAGATCCATACTTTCCTTGCCCGATCCTCACCCCAGTAACATAATCATCTTCAATCTTGTTCTTCCTCCCCATCTGGGTAGCCACGTCAATGCAACCTATCTTCCTCTTTAGGCCTCTTCCCGCGGTCATCAGAGACAATGTCCCACAAGGAGGAGCAGTGGCAAAACCCGCCACCCTACTCTTGTAGGAACCAGCTGAGTCTATCTTAGTATTTTCTCTACACCTCTTCTTCAACCTCGAACAATCTTCCATCGAATAATGGGTCTCAAAATTGGACGACGGAGACCCATGATTGGATCTCAAAATGTCAGTCAATTTCGAGGACTCGTCACACTCACTTCCTTTCCTTTTCATCCTCATAGCATCTATCAGTAAAGTACCAACGCAACACCAATCTTTGTGTTGATCACGTACCCAGTGTGCAAAATCCGATTTTTGCCGCAAGACACAATTCTGCAGTCAAAATAGAGAAAGATCAGTCAACGAATGGCGCCAAAAAGCGCCATCTAGACCCCTGCAAGACAGATTGAAACAAATCATCCCAACCAATGTAATGCGTTGCAAAACCACAAAAGGAAAGCATGAAACCCTAAAAACTACAAATATTAAACTTCTGAGAGTCACACTCTTTTTGCTTAGCTAACGTTGTTTCCTTTAATATAATATAGGATGTTCCAGTTTATGTTCTCCTGCGTGCGTCACTATTTCAAGGGGTGTATTTGATTACGATTTTAAAAAATTTCCTCAATCAGTGGAATAAAAAAATCAACAGGGTCAAATTAGGTAAGAAAAATAATGAACTAGTAAGAAAAAAATGAATATCGTCAAATTATATAAGAAAAAGCATTGAACGTGTATAAAGTAGGAACTGTTTTAAAAAACTAATGAATAACTTTAATTTGGATTTTGAAATGGTAACGCAAATATTGAATTCTGGAAATTATTGGTGTTTATTCCCTTCTTTATATTGTTCAATACCAGATTAATTACCATTTAATAGTCATCATATTAACAAAATTGGACTTTTTTCCTTACACACGTTTCTCATTTTCATCATATTAATTACCATTCAATAGTCAACAAATTTCACATAAATGTTTGACTTTTTTGCAATTTATGCTTTTTTAAAATAGAAATCGCAACTAACGTATAGTGAAAATATTTTTTTCCTTAAAAATGCAGTTTTTGAAAGAAAAAAAAAATTCAAACAAGTCCTTAATTTTCACCTCTGCTATTTTTTAAATTGTTGAAAAGTTAAAAAAAAAGAAAAGATAAAAAGCTTTTTTTGTAATATTGCTCTTAACTTTGATCCAATCTGATACGCCAATCCCATGGGAATAACAAATTGGATTTTTTCCTTACACACATTTCTCATTTTCATCATATTAATTACCGTTCAATATTGTCATCATATTAACATTGAACATGCATAAAGTAGGAGTTGTTATAAAATACTAATAAATAACTTTAACTTGGATTTTGAAATGGTAATTCAAATTTGAATTCTGAAAATCATTGGTATTTATTCTCCCTTTATGATTGGTCAATACCAGGTTAATTACCATTCAATATTGTCATCATATTAGGAGGAACCATACCAGGTTATTATGTCAGCAATGATATCCTTACCCATGATAAACGAAAATTATGGTTGCCCTTGACTTTCCATATCATCAACATGCTCTTTTCTCTATGTTTTTTCTTATTCCATTTTTTAAACCGAAACATTATCATCATAGTGTATTATTATACCGTTACTACGTTTGAGTTCTTTACAAGTACGTACAATTACAGCTGCGATCACTTCTGATCTTTCTAAGGACGTATTTGGTACTGCTTCCTTTACTACAGCAACAACAATATCACCAAAAGAGGCATATCGTTTATTATTAGCTCCTATAATTCGAAGACACATCAATTCTCGGGCTCCACTATTATCCGTTACATTCAAACGGGTTTGAGGTTGAATCATATTATTTTTGGGTTTGTTCTTTCCAGTTCAAAGGTTGAAGTGACAAAAATGATAGAACCCGGTACTTTTAACCTTGAATAAAATTCATTAAACCAGTAATGAAAAAGAATTGAAGTGAGTAAACATAAACAGAAAAACCAAAATCATGGAGGATGCCAATTTCGCAAACTATGTAGTATACACACCTGGAATGGAATCTAGGTTGGTTCTGCTTATGCTGTATTTAGTGTTAAAAAGATATAAAATTATTAATATAAATCACCTAGTGCCTTAAAGTTTTGGGTTAAAAAGATTTTTTACCATTAATGTTGCATTATGTAGGTTAGGTTCTGTGTTAACAGTATTGAGCTTGGAAAATTTCACACGGCAAAATAATGTATCGATTATGTATAAATTATAATCTATATATATTTGTTAGTTGTGGTTATGATGACTGAAGTTACTGTTTAGACCATATAATTACTTCTTCATGAATCGTGATATTTTTTAATTAAAGTGGCATGGACAAACCCCATGCCACTTTAACTGATAGTTTATACAACTCAGATAACTTAAACATAACAGAAATCAAAGTGGCATGGACAAACCTCATGCTCACCCAAATAAGACAACAAGCCCAACAGAAGTCTCAACAACAGCAACATACTAAAAGTAAGCTAAAAACATAACATCAGCAGATATATCCAGCATCCAAACATGACAGCATATAAACAGCAATAATCATCAACTGAGCTCCGACCTCCCTCTGCCAGAGGCATCAGCCCCCAAGTTACCTGAACCTGAAATAAGCGTCCCCAAACGTGGGGTGAGATCTCTAAACAAGAAATCTCAGTAAGACAAGGGGTCCTCAAGGATCTTCCACCCCAAGCTCACTTACACGTGCAATATCAGTTCAAAAGCATTTAACAGTATAAGTTCCAAAACTCAATGCAGTGCAACAGATATTCATGCCATGTGTGTTATAACTATTCTACTGGCCAGAGAAATGCAGGAATACGTCTATTACCTACAGTTAGTACAAGAAACATCGCTTGCACCTCACCCACAGCCTCACCCTCTTATATGTACCACATACTCAGGCTTACCGTATAGGTGGAACACCACATGCATATCATAAAGGCACTCGCATATGACAGCTCAACAGCATTTCAACAAATCAATATATCATGAAAACAACATCATGCATATAACCATACCCCCATGGGACATGGTGAAACCAACAATGACTAAACCGAGGACACGAAAGCTTACCTTGCAAGCTAACAATCTAAGCCAAGAGTCCAACCAATCTCAAAGCCCAAACACAGCAGAATCACAATCTGTTTTGGACCAACAATCATATCAAAATCATACTCAACAAGTATAAGACGCAAGGACAACGTCTTTCCTTTACATTTCATGTCTTAAGGCTTCTCACAAAGCCACAAGCCCTTAATCACTTAGATTCTGACTTAACTAATCAATACAGAAGCTCAACTTAACCAGTCTAGGGTCCACAAACCCCAAACATCATTCTGTATGAACAGTGCAGCTACTGTTCTTCGAAAACTCAGAATATCTGGATATTTGTCGGGGGCATATCCGGATATCAATATCCGGATATTTCGCGACAGAATGCAGTTCTGAATTTCGCGAGATATCCTTCTAAAGATTGGGTTTTTAACTTATTCCAACGTCCAAGCATGCATTTTTACACTTCTTTAGGTTCATATACTGGGTGGCTACTTGTTTAATTCATTAAACATGCTAAGACATCTCTTTTAATCATTAAAACTCAAGATCAAAGATTGTTAACACTTACCCAAGCTCAAAACAGAGCAACAATGGCTCTTGGAGCTCTCCAAACTGTCTCAAAGGTTCTGACTTAGAAGGTGCACGGAAATGGCACACCATAATGGTTCTCTCTTCACAAAGGTTGCTCCTTGAAGCTTCCACAACCAAGGAAAATGGCTCCTAAAACCCAAGCAAGGAACTCAGCCCAAAGAACCTCCCAAAACAGCAACCCCAACTCAGAATGGAGCTCACCACACACTCCTCATGATAGTTCCCACCCACCCAAGGTGTTTAAGTGAAGAAGCAACCAAGAGAATGATCAGTTGGTTGAGTTTTTGGTCAAGAAAAATGGAAGAGAGCAATGGAACAGTAGCAAACTGATCAGCCACCCCAACAAGTCACGTAGGAATGCAAGGTGCCTAGTGTTTTGGGCCAAGTTATGTATTTATAGAGGTTTAAGTCATTAAACACACAATATTAGCATTAATTGCTACGCTTAGCATTTTAATCCCAAACTTAGGATTCTGAACCTACTCATTTTTCTAAGATTTATCATATTTTTATTTTATTTTTCGCAGCACCTTTCCGGTACGCGCTTTTCCATAGCCAGTATTAGTTCTGGCACCAGTTCTCATTATTTTCACTTGAAACTTGTTTTACAAGTCTTATATATTATTCTAGTGACATATACACACTTTTTATAATTTTTCGGGATACTTCATCGGTACGCAATTATACCGAGTAGCAGAACCGGTATCTGCATTTTTTCGTCCGAAAAGCGACTTTCAGCATTCTTAATCACTTTCTATATTTATTTAAGCCTTCTTATAATTATTAAGGTCAATTATGGAATTATTTCCTAATTTCACACATTTAATTAATTATTTTCCTTAATTAACGGTGCGGGTTCTTACATTCACCCCACATTTTTAAGGATTTTGTCCTCAAAATCAGAAACATACCTGTCTCGGAAGTCGGGATACTGCCGGAGAAGCTCGTCCTCTCGCTCCCAAGTTCACTCCTCAGGAGTTCTTCCGGTCCACTGCACTTTGACCATCGGAATGATCTTGCTCCTCAGTTGCTTCTCGCCACGATCGAGAATCTTGAGTGGTCCGACGGGAGTCTTTAGGTTCTCCCGAACCTCCACATCATCCGGTTGCACCACGTGCGAAGGATCCGCTACATACTTGCGAAGCTGAGACACGTGAAACACGTCGTGGATGTTGGCCAAGTTCGGAGGCAAGGCAAGCCGGTGGACAACAGGTCCTACTCTACCAAGTATCTGGTATGGCCCAATGAACCTCGGGCTCAGCTTCCTCACTCCAAGTGCCCGACCAACACCGGTGACAGGTGAAAGTCTCACAAACACGTGCTCGTCCTCACTGAACTCCAGTGGACGATGCCGCATGTAAGAACCTGCACCGTTAATTAAGGAAATTAATTAATTATATATGAGAATTAGGAAATAATTCCATAATTGACCCTAATAATTATTATGAGTCTCTAATAATTATAGTAAGTGATTAAGAATGTTGAAAGTCATTTTTCGGAAGAAAAGTGCCGATACCGGTTCCGCTAGTCGGTATAAATGCGTACCGATAAAGTATCCCAATATGATAATTCTTGTAAAATTGAGTAGGTTAAGAATCCAAAGTTTGGGATTAAAATGCTAAGCATAGCAATTAAAGTTAATACTGTGTGTTTAAGTGTTAAACCGCCTATATATACTAAGGGCACTAAACCCTAGATGATACTCAGCCTTCCTACGTGACCCTTGTGCCTCCCATTGCTGACTTGGTGCTTTCTTGACTTGTCTTCACCATTTCTTCATGAGAAACCACCAAATAATCATCTTTTCTCTTGTTTCTTCCTTGAGATCACCTTGTGGTTGTGTTGGGTTGGGTGAGAAGTTTGGGTTCTGAGTTGGTGAGCTACTCTTGGGTGTTTCTTGGGCTGTCTTCTCTGGTTGTGGGGTTTAGAGCCTTGTTCTTTGGTTTTGTGGCTTCAAGAAGCAACCTCTCGGGAGAAAGAGCCAAGCCTTGTTTGGTATTTTCGTTTTCTATCCAAGGCAGAACCTTGAGGAGCTGGTTGTGAGCCAGCTTTAAGCCTGGTATGCATACTCAACCTTTGATCATGAGTTATTGGTTAAAAATGGAACCTTGATGCATGTATTGAGCTAAAGATGATAACCTAACGTTCGGTAATGCTTAACACGGGCTTGCACTTTGGAGAAGGGTTCAACATGGGATAGGTACCTGCCATTGGTTGAATTTTCGTACAACAACAGTTTCCATGCTAGCCTTGGCATGGCACCCTACGAGGCGTTGTATGGTAAGAGGTGTCGGACTCCTACCTGCTGGTCTGAGGTTGGAGACAAGGAGTTGTTTGGCTTGGACTTTGTCCAAGATACCACCCTGCAGATCAAATTGATTAGGGAAAAGTTGAAGCAGGCGCAGAATCGCCAGAAGAGTTACTACAATGTGCGGTGTAACACCCCGAGTATACCCGGTTTGTTAACATATCATCTTATTAAGCTGCACTTAATTAAAAATGCGGAATATCTTTTTCTTTTCAATTATGACGTTGTTATACTTAGCTAAGTTGATTACTTAATCAATTTCATAAAATATCGCCTGTATGTAAATTGCAAAAAGACATCTAACTGAAATACCTCATAATATAGATAAAGCGAGTATCTATGTCACAGATCTACAACACGTAGTCCGGACAATAATCCTGATACATTAATACAACTCCAACATAAAACAAGACATAATCAAGTCTATGTGGCATGGACAATCCCCATGCTCACTAAATCAACAGCATAACCAACAGAGTCTCAACAGAGAAATCCATAAACTGAAGCTAAAAGCATAAGACAGTAAATAGGA
The DNA here is from genome assembly GCF_033153095.1 of Gastrolobium bilobum. Classification (NCBI taxonomy): domain Eukaryota; kingdom Viridiplantae; phylum Streptophyta; class Magnoliopsida; order Fabales; family Fabaceae; genus Gastrolobium; species Gastrolobium bilobum. Next base: position 19,312 of record NW_026896195.1, read on the forward strand.
TTCAACATCCAATCATAACAGCATATCAACATAAGCAGCATAAACATGTAACATCTATCAGCTAAGCTCTGGCCTCCTGCCACTAGAGGTCTCAACCCCCGCATTACCTGAACCTGAAATAAGCATTCCCCAAACATGGGGTGAGATATCTAAACCAGAAATCTCAGTAAGACAAGGGGTCCTCAAGGATCTTCCACCCCAAGCTCACTTACATGTGCAATATAAGTTCCAAAGGCAGTAATTCAATATAAGTTCCAAAACTCAATGCAGTGCAACAGATATTCATGCCATGTGTGTTTAAACTACTCTACTGGCAAGAGAAATGCAGGAATACGTCTATTACCTACAGATAGTACAAGGAACACCGCTTACACCTCATCCACAGCCTCACCATATTGTATGTACCACATACTCAGGCTTACCGTATAGGTGGAACACCACATGCATATCATAAAGGCACTAGCATATAACAGCTCAATAGAATTTCCAAAACATCAAAAGCATGTAACACAGCAAGCATATAACCATACCCCCATGGGATATGGTGGAACCACAACATGGCTAAACCGAAGACACAAAAGCTTACCTTGCAAGCTCACTATCCAATGCCAAGAGTCCACACAGCTCAAGTCCAACACACAGCAGATCACAACCTGATTAGGACCAGTAAGCATATCAACACTCATAGCTTATAAGCATAAACATAAAGACTACGTTTTCCTCTTACGATTTATGTCTTAAGGCTTCACGCAAAGTCATAAGCCTTTAACCACTTGATTCTGACTTAGTTCAATTAAAACAGAAGTTCAACTTCATCAATCTAGGGTTCACAAACCCCCAATAGCCTATTGTATGAACAGTGCAGCTACTGTTCTGCGAAATCCCAAAATATCCGGATATTCGTCGGGGGCATATCCGGATATCAATATCCGGATATCTCTCTTCCAATATCCGGATATCCATATCCGGATATTCAGATCCGCATATCCGGATACCTATATCCGGATATCAATATCCGGATATTCACAACAAAATATTCGGATGTTTCGCGACAGAACCCAGATTCTGCATCTCGC